>NW_026783274.1:0-253129 GCF_949774975.1 Lagenorhynchus albirostris
TCAGGAAAAAACGCATACGCCCTTTTTGGCCAACCAAGCAAGCTTGCAAAGGAAATCTGCACTACAATGAAGTCTCACTTCCCCCCGGTCAAAAGGGCCATCTGAAAAAAGTGTAAAATCCAGAAAGGCAGGACAGGCCATGGAGAACTGGGAGCCTTGTTATGCTGATGGGCGGGATGTCAATTGCCAACAGCCACTCGGGAGAAGTGTATGGTGTTTCCTGAAACATCTAAAAAACAAAGCAACAGAGCCTAGGGCACTTCCACTTATGGTCCTATAGCTTAGGGAAATTAAAATCAAAAAGACACAGCCACCCCAAAGGTTGGGACGGCTCTGTTTACAAGAACCTGGTTTACGGTACAAGTTCAATATCGCAGAAAGTGAAAAATGGATAAAGAAGTTGTGGTACTTACGTACAATGCAGTATCACTCAGCAATGAAATCTATGTCATCAGGCCCGTAGCAGCATAATGAGTGGATTCAGGTACGATGATTCTAACTGAAATAAGTCACACAGGAAAAGAAACATCATAAGATATCACTAATACACGGAATGTAACCTTGGCTACACAGGAACTGAATTACAAAACAGAACAGGGTCTCAAATTTAGAAACCCAACTTATGCTTGCTTAAGGGGAAAGGTGAGTTGGGGTGCTGCATAAAACCAGAGATTGAAATGAGCACAGATAAAGTTCCTTAAGCCAAATATGGAATAGACAAGAGCTACTCCTTGCTCAACGAAATGGACTCAACACCCCATATTAAATGCCTAAGAGTGTACCTGACTAGGAAGTATCTTAAAACCTATGGATTGCTATGTCTCTGAAAGAGAATCAAGTGTGTGTACAGGGGCATAAACGCAGCAGTGATAGGATTGGAGAGGTTCGGTGAGCAAATGAAGACCCTTTGAAGTCATATTGCATGGTACCCATTCCACGGGTCTCAACTCTCCAGGTTTAAGGTATTCTTCCTTCAGCTAAAACATGCATGTGGAACCCAGAGTATGATCAACCGTGTGATCGGGAGACGTGTTCCAATATGTCTCAGTTTTCGTCCCCTGGTACTCGGGTGCAACATTCCAGACGCTTTACTAACACTCTCCCGACTTGGAGAGTCAGTGCCTTTAACCTCCTGTTTGGCCCAGTTTGCAATTTCTGCGGAAGATGAACAGGAATAGGGAGAACCAATGACAGACTAGCTGGAGGTGTCTGGACGGGCAAATTTAACTCTCATTTCCCACCAGGAAGAGGAATTAACCAAAGGCTCAGCGTGCCGTGCCGGAACCAGATTAGGGCCTGAAGCCATCCTGCGGTGTTGCGGCCAGCTCACGAGAAAGCGAGTTGAAGAAAGGAGCTCAGGGGCACTGTAATTCACAAACCTGCAGAGTTATAAATGACAGCTATCGTCCAAAAATATACTGAAGTAAGGCTGCCAAGAGGACTTGAAAGCGGGGCAGAATTGCAGGAAACCGATTTCAGGAGGTAGACTGGAATTGCATTTAAAGCATAGGAAAAGAGGCAGAACGTCCACAATGATGCACTTGGCCAAAAAGGGCGTATGCGTTTTTTCCTGAATATATTCAGGAAAAAACGCATACGCCCTTTTTGGCCAACCAAGCAAGCTTGCAAAGGAAATCTGCACTACAATGAAGTCTCACTTCCCCCCGGTCAAAAGGGCCATCTGAAAAAAGTGTAAAATCCAGAAAGGCAGGACAGGCCATGGAGAACTGGGAGCCTTGTTATGCTGATGGGCGGGATGTCAATTGCCAACAGCCACTCGGGAGAAGTGTATGGTGTTTCCTGAAACATCTAAAAAACAAAGCAACAGAGCCTAGGGCACTTCCACTTATGGTCCTATAGCTTAGGGAAATTAAAATCAAAAGACACAGCCACCCCAAAGGTTGGGACGGCTCTGTTTACAAGAACCTGGTTTACGGTACAAGTTCAATATCGCAGAAAGTGAAAAATGGATAAAGAAGTTGTGGTACTTACGTACAATGCAATATCACTCAGCAATGAAATCTATGTCATCAGGCCCGTAGCAGCATAATGAGTGGATTCAGGTACGATGATTCTAACTGAAATAAGTCACACAGAAAAAGAAACATAATAAGATATCACTAATACACGGAATGTAACCTTGGCTACACAGGAACTGAATTACAAAACAGAACAGGGTCTCAAATTTAGAAACCCAACTTATGCTTGCTTAAGGGGAAAGGTGAGTTGGGGTGCTGCATAAAACCAGAGATTGAAATGAGCACAGATAAAGTTCCTTAAGCCAAATATGGAATAGACAAGAGCTACTCCTTGCTCAACGAGATGGACTCAACACCCCATATTAAATGCCTAAGAGTGTACCTGACTAGGAAGTATCTTAAAACCTATGGATTGCTATGTCTCTGAAAGAGAATCAAGTGTGTGTACAGGGGCATAAACGCAGCAGTGATAGGATTGGAGAGGTTCGGTGAGCAAATGAAGACCCTTTGAAGTCATATTGCATGGTACCCATTCCACGAGTCTCAACTCTCCAGGTTTAAGGTATTCTTCCTTCAGCTAAAACATGCATGTGGAACCCAGAGTATGATCAACCGTGTGATCGGGAGATGTGTTCCAATATGTCTCAGTTTTCGTCCCCTGGTACTCGGGTGCAACATGCCAGACGCTTTACTAACACTCTCCCGACTTGGAGAGTCAGTGCCTTTAACCTCCTGTTTGGCCCAGTTTGCAATTTCTGCGGAAGATGAACAGGAATAGGGAGAACCAATGACAGACTAGCTGGAGGTGTCTGGACGGGCAAATTTAACTCTCATTTCCCACCAGGAAGAGGAATTAACCAAAGGCTCAGCGTGCCGTGCCGGAACCAGATTAGGGCCTGAAGCCATCCTGCGGTGTTGCGGCCAGCTCACGAGAAAGCGAGTTGAAGAAAGGAGCTCAGGGGCACTGTAATTCACAAACCTGCAGAGTTATAAATGACAGCTATCGTCCAAAAATATACTGAAGTAAGGCTGCCAAGAGGACTTGAAAGCGGGGCAGAATTGCAGGAAACCGATTTCAGGAGGTAGACTGGAATTGCATTTAAAGCATAGGAAAAGAGGCAGAACGTCCACAATGATGCACTTGGCCAAAAAGGGCGTATGCGTTTTTTCCTGAATATATTCAGGAAAAAACGCATACGCCCTTTTTGGCCAACCAAGCAAGCTTGCAAAGGAAATCTGCACTACAATGAAGTCTCACTTCCCCCCGGTCAAAAGGGCCATCTGAAAAAAGTGTAAAATCCAGAAAGGCAGGACAGGCCATGGAGAACTGGGAGCCTTGTTATGCTGATGGGCGGGATGTAAATTGCCAACAGCCACTCGGGAGAAGTGTATGGTGTTTCCTGAAACATCTAAAAAACAAAGCAACAGAGCCTAGGGCACTTCCACTTATGGTCCTATAGCTTAGGGAAATTAAAATCAAAAAGACACAGCCACCCCAAAGGTTGGGACGGCTCTGTTTACAAGAACCTGGTTTACGGTACAAGTTCAATATCGCAGAAAGTGAAAAATGGATAAAGAAGTTGTGGTACTTACGTACAATGCAGTATCACTCAGCAATGAAATCTATGTCATCAGGCCCGTAGCAGCATAATGAGTGGATTCAGGTACGATGATTCTAACTGAAATAAGTCACACAGGAAAAGAAACATCATAAGATATCACTAATACACGGAATGTAACCTTGGCTACACAGGAACTGAATTACAAAACAGAACAGGGTCTCAAATTTAGAAAACCAACTTATGCTTGCTTAAGGGGAAAGGTGAGTTGGGGTGCTGCATAAAACCAGAGATTGAAATGAGCACAGATAAAGTTCCTTAAGCCAAATATGGAATAGACAAGAGCTACTCCTTGCTCAACGAAATGGACTCAACACCCCATATTAAATGCCTAAGAGTGTACCTGACTAGGAAGTATCTTAAAACCTATGGATTTCTATGTCTCTGAAAGAGAATCAAGTGTGTGTACAGGGGCATAAACGCAGCAGTGATAGGATTGGAGAGGTTCGGTGAGCAAATGAAGACCCTTTGAAGTCATATTGCATGGTACCCATTCCACGGGTCTCAACTCTCCAGGTTTAAGGTATTCTTCCATCAGCTAAAACATGCATGTGGAACCCAGAGTATGATCAACCGTGTGATCGGGAGACGTGTTCCAATATGTGTCAGTTTTCGTCCCCTGGTACTCGGGTGCAACATTCCAGACGCTTTACTAACACTCTCCCGACTTGGAGAGTCAGTGCCTTTAACCTCCTGTTTGGCCCAGTTTGCAATTTCTGTGGAAGATGAACAGGAATAGGGAGAACCAATGACAGACTAGCTGGAGGTGTCTGGACGGGCAAATTTAACTCTCATTTCCCACCAGGAAGAGGAATTAACCAAAGGCTCAGCGTGCCGTGCCGGAACCAGATTAGGGCCTGAAGCCATCCTGCGGTGTTGCGGCCAGCTCACGAGAAAGCGAGTTGAAGAAAGGAGCTCAGGGACACTGTAATTCACAAACCTGCAGAGTTATAAATGACAGCTATCGTCCAAAAATATACTGAAGTAAGGCTGCCAAGAGGACTTGAAAGCGGGGCAGAATTGCAGGAAACCGATTTCAGGAGGTAGACTGGAATTGCATTTAAAGCATAGGAAAAGAGGCAGAACGTCCACAATGATGCACTTGGCCAAAAAGGGCGTATGCGTTTTTTCCTGAATATATTCAGGAAAAAACGCATACGCCCTTTTTGGCCAACCAAGCAAGCTTGCAAAGGAAATCTGCACTACAATGAAGTCTCACTTCCCCCCGGTCAAAAGGGCCATCTGAAAAAAGTGTAAAATCCAGAAAGGCAGGACAGGCCATGGAGAACTGGGAGCCTTGTTATGCTGATGGGCGGGATGTCAATTGCCAACAGCCACTCGGGAGAAGTGTATGGTGTTTCCTGAAACATCTAAAAAACAAAGCAACAGAGCCTAGGGCACTTCCACTTATGGTCCTATAGCTTAGGGAAATTAAAATCAAAAAGACACAGCCACCCCAAATGTTGGGACGGCTCTGTTTACAAGAACCTGGTTTACGGTACAAGTTCAATATCGCAGAAAGTGAAAAATGGATAAAGAAGTTGTGGTACTTACGTACAACGCAGTATCACTCAGCAATGAAATCTATGTCATCAGGCCCGTAGCAGCATAATGAGTGGATTCAGGTACGATGATTCTAACTGAAATAAGTCACACAGGAAAAGAAACATCATAAGATATCACTAATACACGGAATGTAACCTTGGCTACACAGGAACTGAATTACAAAACAGAACAGGGTCTCAAATTTAGAAACCCAACTTATGCTTGCTTAAGGGGAAAGGTGAGTTGGGGTGCTGCATAAAACCAGAGATTGAAATGAGCACAGATAAAGTTCCTTAAGCCAAATATGGAATAGACAAGAGCTACTCCTTGCTCAACGAAATGGACTCAACACCCCATATTAAATGCCTAAGAGTGTACCTGACTAGGAAGTATCTTAAAACCTATGGATTGCTATGTCTCTGAAAGAGAATCAAGTGTGTGTACAGGGGCATAAACGCAGCAGTGATAGGATTGGAGAGGTTCGGTGAGCAAATGAAGACCCTTTGAAGTCATATTGCATGGTACCCATTCCACGGGTCTCAACTCTCCAGGTTTAAGGTATTCTTCCTTCAGCTAAAACATGCATGTGGAACCCAGAGTATGATCAACCGTGTGATCGGGAGACGTGTTCCAATATGTGTCAGTTTTCGTCCCCTGGTACTCGGGTGCAACATTCCAGACGCTTTACTAACACTCTCCCGACTTGGAGAGTCAGTGCCTTTAACCTCCTGTTTGGCCCAGTTTGCAATTTCTGCGGAAGATGAACAGGAATAGGGAGAACCAATGACAGACTAGCTGGAGGTGTCTGGACGGGCAAATTTAACTCTCATTTCCCACCAGGAAGAGGAATTAACCAAAGGCTCAGCGTGCCGTGCCGGAACCAGATTAGGGCCTGAAGCCATCCTGCGGTGTTGCGGCCAGCTCACGAGAAAGCGAGTTGAAGAAAGGAGCTCAGGGGCACTGTAATTCACAAACCTGCAGAGTTATAAATGACAGCTATCGTCCAAAAATATACTGAAGTAAGGCTGCCAAGAGGACTTGAAAGCGGGGCAGAATTGCAGGAAACCGATTTCAGGAGGTAGACTGGAATTGCATTGAAAGCATAGGAAAAGAGGCAGAACGTCCACAATGATGCACTTGGCCAAAAAGGGCGTATGCGTTTTTTCCTGAATATATTCAGGAAAAAACGCATACGCCCTTTTTGGCCAACCAAGCAAGCTTGCAAAGGAAATCTGCACTACAATGAAGTCTCACTTCCCCCCGGTCAAAAGGGCCATCTGAAAAAAGTGTAAAATCCAGAAAGGCAGGACAGGCCATGGAGAACTGGGACCCTTGTTATGCTGATGGGCGGGATGTCAATTGCCAACAGCCACTCGGGAGAAGTGTATGGTGTTTCCTGAAACATCTAAAAAACAAAGCAACAGAGCCTAGGGCACTTCCACTTATGGTCCTATAGCTTAGGGAAATTAAAATCAAAAGACACAGCCACCCCAAAGGTTGGGACGGCTCTGTTTACAAGAACCTGGTTTACAGTACAAGTTCAATATCGCAGAAAGTGAAAAATGGATAAAGAAGTTGTGGTACTTACGTACAATGCAATATCACTCAGCAATGAAATCTATGTCATCAGGCCCGTAGCAGCATAATGAGTGGATTCAGGTACGATGATTCTAACTGAAATAAGTCACACAGAAAAAGAAACATCATAAGATATCACTAATACACGGAATGTAACCTTGGCTACACAGGAACTGAATTACAAAACAGAACAGGGTCTCAAATTTAGAAACCCAACTTATGCTTGCTTAAGGGGAAAGGTGAGTTGGGGTGCTGCATAAAACCAGAGATTGAAATGAGCACAGATAAAGTTCCTTAAGTCAAATATGGAATAGACAAGAGCTACTCCTTGCTCAACGAAATGGACTCAACACCCCATATTAAATGCCTAAGAGTGTACCTGACTAGGAAGTATCTTAAAACCTATGGATTGCTATGTCTCTGAAAGAGAATCAAGTGTGTGTACAGGGGCATAAACGCAGCAGTGATAGGATTGGAGAGGTTCGGTGAGCAAATGAAGACCCTTTGAAGTCATATTGCATGGTACCCATTCCACGGGTCTCAACTCTCCAGGTTTAAGGTATTCTTCCTTCAGCTAAAACATGCATGTGGAACCCAGAGTATGATCAACCGTGTGATCGGGAGACGTGTTCCAATATGTGTCAGTTTTCGTCCCCTGGTACTCGGGTGCAACATTCCAGACGCTTTACTAACACTCTCCCGACTTGGAGAGTCAGTGCCTTTAACCTCCTGTTTGGCCCAGTTTGCAATTTCTGCGGAAGATGAACAGGAATAGGGAGAACCAATGACAGACTAGCTGGAGGTGTCTGGACGGGCAAATTTAACTCTCATTTCCCACCAGGAAGAGGAATTAACCAAAGGCTCAGCGTGCCGTGCCGGAACCAGATTAGGGCCTGAAGCCATCCTGCGGTGTTGCGGCCAGCTCACGAGAAAGCGAGTTGAAGAAAGGAGCTCAGGGGCACTGTAATTCACAAACCTGCAGAGTTATAAATGACAGCTATCGTCCAAAAATATACTGAAGTAAGGCTGCCAAGAGGACTTGAAAGCGGGGCAGAATTGCAGGAAACCGATTTCAGGAGGTAGACTGGAATTGCATTGAAAGCATAGGAAAAGAGGCAGAACGTCCACAATGATGCACTTGGCCAAAAAGGGCGTATGCGTTTTTTCCTGAATATATTCAGGAAAAAACGCATACGCCCTTTTTGGCCAACCAAGCAAGCTTGCAAAGGAAATCTGCACTACAATGAAGTCTCACTTCCCCCCGGTCAAAAGGGCCATCTGAAAAAAGTGTAAAATCCAGAAAGGCAGGACAGGCCATGGAGAACTGGGAGCCTTGTTATGCTGATGGGCGGGATGTAAATTGCCAACAGCCACTCGGGAGAAGTGTATGGTGTTTCCTGAAACATCTAAAAAACAAAGCAACAGAGCCTAGGGCACTTCCACTTATGGTCCTATAGCTTAGGGAAATTAAAATCAAAAGACACAGCCACCCCAAAGGTTGGGACGGCTCTGTTTACAAGAACCTGGTTTACGGTACAAGTTCAATATCGCAGAAAGTGAAAAATGGATAAAGAAGTTGTGGTACTTACGTACAATGCAATATCACTCAGCAATGAAATCTATGTCATCAGGCCCGTAGCAGCATAATGAGTGGATTCAGGTACGATGATTCTAACTGAAATAAGTCACACAGAAAAAGAAACATCATAAGATATCACTAATACACGGAATGTAACCTTGGCTACACAGGAACTGAATTACAAAACAGAACAGGGTCTCAAATTTAGAAACCCAACTTATGCTTGCTTAAGGGGAAAGGTGAGTTGGGGTGCTGCATAAAACCAGAGATTGAAATGAGCACAGATAAAGTTCCTTAAGCCAAATATGGAATAGACAAGAGCTACTCCTTGCTCAACGAAATGGACTCAACACCCCATATTAAATGCCTAAGAGTGTACCTGACTAGGAAGTATCTTAAAACCTATGGATTGCTATGTCTCTGAAAGAGAATCAAGCGTGTGTACAGGGGCATAAACGCAGCAGTGATAGGATTGGAGAGGTTCGGTGAGCAAATGAAGACCCTTTGAAGTCATATTGCATGGTACCCATTCCACGGGTCTCAACTCTCCAGGTTTAAGGTATTCTTCCTTCAGCTAAAACATGCATGTGGAACCCAGAGTATGATCAACCGTGTGATCGGGAGACGTGTTCCAATATGTGTCAGTTTTCGTCCCCTGGTACTCGGGTGCAACATTCCAGACGCTTTACTAACACTCTCCCGACTTGGAGAGTCAGTGCCTTTAACCTCCTGTTTGGCCCAGTTTGCAATTTCTGCGGAAGATGAACAGGAATAGGGAGAACCAATGACAGACTAGCTGGAGGTGTCTGGACGGGCAAATTTAACTCTCATTTCCCACCAGGAAGAGGAATTAACCAAAGGCTCAGCGTGCCGTGCCGGAACCAGATTAGGGCCTGAAGCCATCCTGCGGTGTTGCGGCCAGCTCACGAGAAAGCGAGTTGAAGAAAGGAGCTCAGGGGCACTGTAATTCACAAACCTGCAGAGTTATAAATGACAGCTATCGTCCAAAAATATACTGAAGTAAGGCTGCCAAGAGGACTTGAAAGCGGGGCAGAATTGCAGGAAACCGATTTCAGGAGGTAGACTGGAATTGCATTGAAAGCATAGGAAAAGAGGCAGAACGTCCACAATGATGCACTTGGCCAAAAAGGGCATATGCGTTTTTTCCTGAATATATTCAGGAAAAAACGCATACGCCCTTTTTGGCCAACCAAGCAAGCTTGCAAAGGAAATCTGCACTACAATGAAGTCTCACTTCCCCCCGGTCAAAAGGGCCATCTGAAAAAAGTGTAAAATCCAGAAAGGCAGGACAGGCCATGGAGAACTGGGAGCCTTGTTATGCTGATGGGCGGGATGTCAATTGCCAACAGCCACTCGGGAGAAGTGTATGGTGTTTCCTGAAACATCTAAAAAACAAAGCAACAGAGCCTAGGGCACTTCCACTTATGGTCCTATAGCTTAGGGAAATTAAAATCAAAAAGACACAGCCACCCCAAAGGTTGGGACGGCTCTGTTTACAAGAACCTGGTTTACGGTACAAGTTCAATATCGCAGAAAGTGAAAAATGGATAAAGAAGTTGTGGTACTTACGTACAATGCAGTATCACTCAGCAATGAAATCTATGTCATCAGGCCCGTAGCAGCATAATGAGTGGATTCAGGTACGATGATTCTAACTGAAATAAGTCACACAGGAAAAGAAACATCATAAGATATCACTAATACACGGAATGTAACCTTGGCTACACAGGAACTGAATTACAAAACAGAACAGGGTCTCAAATTTAGAAACCCAACTTATGCTTGCTTAAGGGGAAAGGTGAGTTGGGGTGCTGCATAAAACCAGAGATTGAAATGAGCACAGATAAAGTTCCTTAAGCCAAATATGGAATAGACAAGAGCTACTCCTTGCTCAACGAAATGGACTCAACACCCCATATTAAATGCCTAAGAGTGTACCTGACTAGGAAGTATCTTAAAACCTATGGATTGCTATGTCTCTGAAAGAGAATCAAGTGTGTGTACAGGGGCATAAACGCAGCAGTGATAGGATTGGAGAGGTTCGGTGAGCAAATGAAGACCCTTTGAAGTCATATTGCATGGTACCCATTCCACGGGTCTCAACTCTCCAGGTTTAAGGTATTCTTCCTTCAGCTAAAACATGCATGTGGAACCCAGAGTATGATCAACCGTGTGATCGGGAGACGTGTTCCAATATGTGTCAGTTTTCGTCCCCTGGTACTCGGGTGCAACATTCCAGACGCTTTACTAACACTCTCCCGACTTGGAGAGTCAGTGCCTTTAACCTCCTGTTTGGCCCAGTTTGCAATTTCTGCGGAAGATGAACAGGAATAGGGAGAACCAATGACAGACTAGCTGGAGGTGTCTGGACGGGCAAATTTAACTCTCATTTCCCACCAGGAAGAGGAATTAACCAAAGGCTCAGCGTGCCGTGCCGGAACCAGATTAGGGCCTGAAGCCATCCTGCGGTGTTGCGGCCAGCTCACGAGAAAGCGAGTTGAAGAAAGGAGCTCAGGGGCACTGTAATTCACAAACCTGCAGAGTTATAAATGACAGCTATCGTCCAAAAATATACTGAAGTAAGGCTGCCAAGAGGACTTGAAAGCGGGGCAGAATTGCAGGAAACCGATTTCAGGAGGTAGACTGGAATTGCATTTAAAGCATAGGAAAAGAGGCAGAACGTCCACAATGATGCACTTGGCCAAAAAGGGCGTATGCGTTTTTTCCTGAATATATTCAGGAAAAAACGCATACGCCCTTTTTGGCCAACCAAGCAAGCTTGCAAAGGAAATCTGCACTACAATGAAGTCTCACTTCCCCCCGGTCAAAAGGGCCATCTGAAAAAAGTGTAAAATCCAGAAAGGCAGGACAGGCCATGGAGAACTGGGAGCCTTGTTATGCTGATGGGCGGGATGTCAATTGCCAACAGCCACTCGGGAGAAGTGTATGGTGTTTCCTGAAACATCTAAAAAACAAAGCAACAGAGCCTAGGGCACTTCCACTTATGGTCCTATAGCTTAGGGAAATTAAAATCAAAAGACACAGCCACCCCAAAGGTTGGGACGGCTCTGTTTACAAGAACCTGGTTTACGGTACAAGTTCAATATCGCAGAAAGTGAAAAATGGATAAAGAAGTTGTGGTACTTACGTACAATGCAATATCACTCAGCAATGAAATCTATGTCATCAGGCCCGTAGCAGCATAATGAGTGGATTCAGGTACGATGATTCTAACTGAAATAAGTCACACAGAAAAAGAAACATCATAAGATATCACTAATACACGGAATGTAACCTTGGCTACACAGGAACTGAATTACAAAACAGAACAGAGTCTCAAATTTAGAAAACCAACTTATGCTTGCTTAAGGGGAAAGGTGAGTTCGGGTGCTGCATAAAACCAGAGATTGAAATGAGCACAGATAAAGTTCCTTAAGCCAAATATGGAATAGACAAGAGCTACTCCTTGCTCAACGAAATGGACTCAACACCCCATATTAAATGCCTAAGAGTGTACCTGACTAGGAAGTATCTTAAAACCTATGGATTGCTATGTCTCTGAAAGAGAATCAAGTGTGTGTACAGGGGCATAAACGCAGCAGTGATAGGATTGGAGAGGTTCGGTGAGCAAATGAAGACCCTTTGAAGTCATATTGCATGGTACCCATTCCACGGGTCTCAACTCTCCAGGTTTAAGGTATTCTTCCTTCAGCTAAAACATGCATGTGGAACCCAGAGTATGATCAACCGTGTGATCGGGAGACGTGTTCCAATATGTCTCAGTTTTCGTCCCCTGGTACTCGGGTGCAACATGCCAGACGCTTTACTAACACTCTCCCGACTTGGAGAGTCAGTGCCTTTAACCTCCTGTTTGGCCCAGTTTGCAATTTCTGCGGAAGATGAACAGGAATAGGGAGAACCAATGACAGACTAGCTGGAGGTGTCTGGACGGGCAAATTTAACTCTCATTTCCCACCAGGAAGAGGAATTAACCAAAGGCTCAGCGTGCCGTGCCGGAACCAGATTAGGGCCTGAAGCCATCCTGCGGTGTTGCGACCAGCTCACGAGAAAGCGAGTTGAAGAAAGGAGCTCAGGGGCACTGTAATTCACAAACCTGCAGAGTTATAAATGACAGCTATCGTCCAAAAATATACTGAAGTAAGGCTGCCAAGAGGACTTGAAAGCGGGGCAGAATTGCAGGAAACCGATTTCAGGAGGTAGACTGGAATTGCATTTAAAGCATAGGAAAAGAGGCAGAACGTCCACAATGATGCACTTGGCCAAAAAGGGCGTATGCGTTTTTTCCTGAATATATTCAGGAGAAAACGCATACGCCCTTTTTGGCCAACCAAGCAAGCTTGCAAAGGAAATCTGCACTACAATGAAGTCTCACTTCCCCCCGGTCAAAAGGGCCATCTGAAAAAAGTGTAAAATCCAGAAAGGCAGGACAGGCCATGGAGAACTGGGAGCCTTGTTATGCTGATGGGCGGGATGTCAATTGCCAACAGCCACTCGGGAGAAGTGTATGGTGTTTCCTGAAACATCTAAAAAACAAAGCAACAGAGCCTAGGGCACTTCCACTTATGGTCCTATAGCTTAGGTAAATTAAAATCAAAAAGACACAGCCACCCCAAAGGTTGGGACGGCTCTGTTTACAAGAACCTGGTTTACGGTACAAGTTCAATATCGCAGAAAGTGAAAAATGGATAAAGAAGTTGTGGCACTTACGTACAATGCAGTATCACTCAGCAATGAAATCTATGTCATCAGGCCCGTAGCAGCATAATGAGTGGATTCAGGTATGATGATTCTAACTGAAATAAGTCACACAGGAAAAGAAACATCATAAGATATCACTAATACACGGAATGTAACCTTGGCTACACAGGAACTGAATTACAAAACAGAACAGGGTCTCAAATTTAGAAACCCAACTTATGCTTGCTTAAGGGGAAAGGTGAGTTGGGGTGCTGCATAAAACCAGAGATTGAAATGAGCACAGATAAAGTTCCTTAAGCCAAATATGGAATAGACAAGAGCTACTCCTTGCTCAACGAAATGGACTCAACACCCCATATTAAATGCCTAAGAGTGTACCTGACTAGGAAGTATCTTAAAACCTATGGATTGCTATGTCTCTGAAAGAGAATCAAGTGTGTGTACAGGGGCATAAACGCAGCAGTGATAGGATTGGAGAGGTTCGGTGAGCAAATGAAGAGCTTTGAAGTCATATTGCATGGTACCCATTCCATGGGTCTCAACTCTCCAGGTTTAAGGGATACTTCCTTCAGCTAAAACATGCATGTGGAACCCAGAGAATGATCAACCGTGTGATCGGGAGACGTGTTCCAATATGTGTCAGTTTTCCTCCCCTGGTACTCGGGTGCAACATGCCAGACGCTTTACTAACACTCTCCCGACTTGGAGAGTCAGTGCCTTTAACCTCCTGTTTGGCCCAGTTTGCAATTTCTGCGGAAGATGAACAGGAATAGGGAGAACCAATGACAGACTAGCTGGAGGTGTCTGGACGGGCAAATTTAACTCTCATTTCCCACCAGGAAGAGGAATTAACCAAAGGCTCAGCGTGCCGTGCCGGAACCAGATTAGGGCCTGAAGCCATCCTGCGGTGTTGCGGCCAGCTCACGAGAAAGCGAGTTGAAGAAAGGAGCTCAGGGGCACTGTAATTCACAAACTTGCAGAGTTATAAATGACAGCTATCGTCCAAAAATATACTGAAGTAAGGCTGCCAAGAGGACTTGAAAGCGGGGCAGAATTGCAGGAAACCGATTTCAGGAGGTAGACTGGAATTGCATTGAAAGCATAGGAAAAGAGGCAGAACGTCCACAATGATGCACTTGGCCAAAAAGGGCGTATGCGTTTTTTCCTGAATATATTCAGGAAAAAACGCATACGCCCTTTTTGGCCAACCAAGCAAGCTTGCAAAGGAAATCTGCACTACAATGAAGTCTCACTTCCCCCCGGTCAAAAGGGCCATCTGAAAAAAGTGTAAAATCCAGAAAGGCAGGACAGGCCATGGAGAACTGGGAGCCTTGTTATGCTGATGGGCGGGATGTCAATTGCCAACAGCCACTCGGGAGAAGTGTATGGTGTTTCCTGAAACATCTAAAAAACAAAGCAACAGAGCCTAGGGCACTTCCACTTATGGTCCTATAGCTTAGGGAAATTAAAATCAAAAAGACACAGCCACCCCAAAGGTTGGGACGGCTCTGTTTACAAGAACCTGGTTTATGGTACAAGTTCAATATCGCAGAAAGTGAAAAATGGATAAAGAAGTTGTGGTACTTACGTACAATGCAATATCACTCAGCAATGAAATCTATGTCATCAGGCCCGTAGCAGCATAATGAGTGGATTCAGGTACGATGATTCTAACTGAAATAAGTCACACAGAAAAAGAAACATCATAAGATATCACTAATACACGGAATGTAAACTTGGCTACACAGGAACTGAATTACAAAACAGAACAGGGTCTCAAATTTAGAAACCCAACTTATGCTTGCTTAAGGGGAAAGGTGAGTTCGGGTGCTGCATAAAACCAGAGATTGAAATGAGCACAGATAAAGTTCCTTAAGCCAAATATGGAATAGACAAGAGCTACTCCTTGCTCAACGAAATGGACTCAACACCCCATATTAAATGCCTAAGAGTGTACCTGACTAGGAAGTATCTTAAAACCTATGGATTGCTATGTCTCTGAAAGAGAATCAAGTGTGTGTACAGGGGCATAAACGCAGCAGTGATAGGATTGGAGAGGTTCGGTGAGCAAATGAAGACCCTTTGAAGTCATATTGCATGGTACCCATTCCACGGGTCTCAACTCTCCAGGTTTAAGGTATTCTTCCTTCAGCTAAAACATGCATGTGGAACCCAGAGTATGATCAACCGTGTGATCGGGAGACGTGTTCCAATATGTGTCAGTTTTCGTCCCCTGGTACTCGGGTGCAACATTCCAGACGCTTTACTAACACTCTCCCGACTTGGAGAGTCAGTGCCTTTAACCTCCTGTTTGGCCCAGTTTGCAATTTCTGCGGAAGATGAACAGGAATAGGGAGAACCAATGAGAGACTAGCTGGAGGTGTCTGGACGGGCAAATTTAACTCTCATTTCCCACCAGGAAGAGGAATTAACCAAAGGCTCAGCGTGCCGTGCCGGAACCAGATTAGGGCCTGAAGCCATCCTGCGGTGTTGCGGCCAGCTCACGAGAAAGCGACTTGAAGAAAGGAGCTCAGGGGCACTGTAATTCACAAACCTGCAGAGTTATAAATGACAGCTATCGTCCAAAAATATACTGAAGTAAGGCTGCCAAGAGGACTTGAAAGCGGGGCAGAATTGCAGGAAACCGATTTCAGGAGGTAGACTGGAATTGCATTTAAAGCATAGGAAAAGAGGCAGAACGTCCACAATGATGCACTTGGCCAAAAAGGGCGTATGCGTTTTTTCCTGAATATATTCAGGAAAAAACGCATACGCCCTTTTTGGCCAACCAAGCAAGCTTGCAAAGGAAATCTGCACTACAATGAAGTCTCACTTCCCCCCGGTCAAAAGGGCCATCTGAACAAAGTGTAAAATCCAGAAAGGCAGGACAGGCCATGGAGAACTGGGAGCCTTGTTATGCTGATGGGCGGGATGTAAATTGCCAACAGCCACTCGGGAGAAGTGTATGGTGTTTCCTGAAACATCTAAAAAACAAAGCAACAGAGCCTAGGGCACTTCCACTTATGGTCCTATAGCTTAGGGAAATTAAAATCAAAAGACACAGCCACCCCAAAGGTTGGGACGGCTCTGTTTACAAGAACCTGGTTTACAGTACAAGTTCAATATCGCAGAAAGTGAAAAATGGATAAAGAAGTTGTGGTACTTACGTACAATGCAATATCACTCAGCAATGAAATCTATGTCATCAGGCCCGTAGCAGCATAATGAGTGGATTCAGGTACGATGATTCTAACTGAAATAAGTCACACAGAAAAAGAAACATCATAAGATATCACTAATACACGGAATGTAACCTTGGCTACACAGGAACTGAATTACAAAACAGAACAGGGTCTCAAATTTAGAAAACCAACTTATGCTTGCTTAAGGGGAAAGGTGAGTTCGGGTGCTGCATAAAACCAGAGATTGAAATGAGCACAGATAAAGTTCCTTAAGCCAAATATGGAATAGACAAGAGCTACTCCTTGCTCAACGAAATGGACTCAACACCCCATATTAAACGCCTAAGAGTGTACCTGACTAGGAAGTATCTTAAAACCTATGGATTGCTATGTCTCTGAAAGAGAATCAAGTGTGTGTACAGGGGCATAAACGCAGCAGTGATAGGATTCGAGAGGTTTGGTGAGCAAATGAAAACCCTTTGAAGTCATATTGCATGGTACCCATTCCACGGGTCTCAACTCTCCAGGTTTAAGGTATTCTTCCTTCAGCTAAAACATGCATGTGGAACCCAGAGTATGATCAACCGTGTGATCGGGAGACGTGTTCCAATATGTGTCAGTTTTCGTCCCCTGGTACTCGGGTGCAACATTCCAGACGCTTTACTAACACTCTCCCGACTTGGAGAGTCAGTGCCTTTAACCTCCTGTTTGGCCCAGTTTGCAATTTCTGCGGAAGATGAACAGGAATAGGGAGAACCAATGACAGACTAGCTGGAGGTGTCTGGACGGGCAAATTTAACTCTCATTTCCCACCAGGAAGAGGAATTAACCAAAGGCTCAGCGTGCCGTGCCGGAACCAGATTAGGGCCTGAAGCCATCCTGCGGTGTTGCGGCCAGCTCACGAGAAAGCGAGTTGAAGAAAGGAGCTCAGGGGCACTGTAATTCACAAACCTGCAGAGTTATAAATGACAGCTATCGTCCAAAAATATACTGAAGTAAGGCTGCCAAGAGGACTTGAAAGCGGGGCAGAATTGCAGGAAACCGATTTCAGGAGGTAGACTGGAATTGCATTTAAAGCATAGGAAAAGAGGCAGAACGTCCACAATGATGCACTTGGCCAAAAAGGGCGTATGCGTTTTTTCCTGAATATATTCAGGAAAAAACGCATACGCCCTTTTTGGCCAACCAAGCAAGCTTGCAAAGGAAATCTGCACTACAATGAAGTCTCACTTCCCCCCGGTCAAAAGGGCCATCTGAACAAAGTGTAAAATCCAGAAAGGCAGGACAGGCCATGGAGAACTGGGAGCCTTGTTATGCTGATGGGCGGGATGTAAATTGCCAACAGCCACTCGGGAGAAGTGTATGGTGTTTCCTGAAACATCTAAAAAACAAAGCAACAGAGCCTAGGGCACTTCCACTTATGGTCCTATAGCTTAGGGAAATTAAAATCAAAAAGACACAGCCACCCCAAAGGTTGGGACGGCTCTGTTTACAAGAACCTGGTTTATGGTACAAGTTCAATATCGCAGAAAGTGAAAAATGGATAAAGAAGTTGTGGTACTTACGTACAATGCAGTATCACTCAGCAATGAAATCTATGTCATCAGGCCCGTAGCAGCATAATGAGTGGATTCAGGTACGATGATTCTAACTGAAATAAGTCACACAGAAAAAGAAACATCATAAGATATCACTAATACACGGAATGTAACCTTGGCTACACAGGAACTGAATTACAAAACAGAACAGGGTCTCAAATTTAGAAACCCAACTTATGCTTGCTTAAGGGGAAAGGTGAGTTGGGGTGCTGCATAAAACCAGAGATTGAAATGAGCACAGATAAAGTTCCTTAAGCCAAATATGGAATAGACAAGAGCTACTCCTTGCTCAACGAAATGGACTCAACACCCCATATTAAACGCCTAAGAGTGTACCTGACTAGGAAGTATCTTAAAACCTATGGATTGCTATGTCTCTGAAAGAGAATCAAGTGTGTGTACAGGGGCATAAACGCAGCAGTGATAGGATTCGAGAGGTTTGGTGAGCAAATGAAAACCCTTTGAAGTCATATTGCATGGTACCCATTCCACGGGTCTCAACTCTCCAGGTTTAAGGTATTCTTCCTTCAGCTAAAACATGCATGTGGAACCCAGAGTATGATCAACCGTGTGATCGGGAGACGTGTTCCAATATGTGTCAGTTTTCGTCCCCTGGTACTCGGGTGCAACATTCCAGACGCTTTACTAACACTCTCCCGACTTGGAGAGTCAGTGCCTTTAACCTCCTGTTTGGCCCAGTTTGCAATTTCTGCGGAAGATGAACAGGAATAGGGAGAACCAATGACAGACTAGCTGGAGGTGTCTGGACGGGCAAATTTAACTCTCATTTCCCACAAGGAAGAGGAATTAACCAAAGGCTCAGCGTGCCGTGCCGGAACCAGATTAGGGCCTGAAGCCATCCTGCGGTGTTGCGGCCAGCTCACGAGAAAGCGAGTTGAAGAAAGGAGCTCAGGGGCACTGTAATTCACAAACCTGCAGAGTTATAAATGACAGCTATCGTCCAAAAATATACTGAAGTAAGGCTGCCAAGAGGACTTGAAAGCGGGGCAGAATTGCAGGAAACCGATTTCAGGAGGTAGACTGGAATTGCATTGAAAGCATAGGAAAAGAGGCAGAACGTCCACAATGATGCACTTGGCCAAAAAGGGCGTATGCGTTTTTTCCTGAATATATTCAGGAAAAAACGCATACGCCCTTTTTGGCCAACCAAGCAAGCTTGCAAAGGAAATCTGCACTACAATGAAGTCTCACTTCCCCCCGGTCAAAAGGGCCATCTGAACAAAGTGTAAAATCCAGAAAGGCAGGACAGGCCATGGAGAACTGGGAGCCTTGTTATGCTGATGGGCGGGATGTAAATTGCCAACAGCCACTCGGGAGAAGTGTATGGTGTTTCCTGAAACATCTAAAAAACAAAGCAACAGAGCCTAGGGCACTTCCACTTATGGTCCTATAGCTTAGGGAAATTAAAATCAAAAAGACACAGCCACCCCAAAGGTTGGGACGGCTCTGTTTACAAGAACCTGGTTTATGGTACAAGTTCAATATCGCAGAAAGTGAAAAATGGATAAAGAAGTTGTGGTACTTACGTACAATGCAGTATCACTCAGCAATGAAATCTATGTCATCAGGCCCGTAGCAGCATAATGAGTGGATTCAGGTACGATGATTCTAACTGAAATAAGTCACACAGAAAAAGAAACATCATAAGATATCACTAATACAAGGAATGTAAACTTGGCTACACAGGAACTGAATTACAAAACAGAACAGGGTCTCAAATTTAGAAACCCAACTTATGCTTGCTTAAGGGGAAAGGTGAGTTGGGGTGCTGCATAAAACCAGAGATTGAAATGAGCACAGATAAAGTTCCTTAAGCCAAATATGGAATAGACAAGAGCTACTCCTTGCTCAACGAAATGGACTCAACACCCCATATTAAATGCCTAAGAGTGTACCTGACTAGGAAGTATCTTAAAACCTATGGATTGCTATGTCTCTGAAAGAGAATCAAGTGTGTGTACAGGGGCATAAACGCAGCAGTGATAGGATTGGAGAGGTTCGGTGAGCAAATGAAGACCCTTTGAAGTCATATTGCATGGTACCCATTCCACGGGTCTCAACTCTCCAGGTTTAAGGTATTCTTCCTTCAGCTAAAACATGCATGTGGAACCCAGAGTATGATCAACCGTGTGATCGGGAGACGTGTTCCAATATGTGTCAGTTTTCGTCCCCTGGTACTCGGGTGCAACATGCCAGACGCTTTACTAACACTCTCCCGACTTGGAGAGTCAGTGCCTTTAACCTCCTGTTTGGCCCAGTTTGCAATTTCTGCGGAAGATGAACAGGAATAGGGAGAACCAATGACAGACTAGCTGGAGGTGTCTGGACGGGCAAATTTAACTCTCATTTCCCACCAGGAAGAGGAATTAACCAAAGGCTCAGCATGCCGTGCCGGAACCAGATTAGGGCCTGAAGCCATCCTGCGGTGTTGCGGCCAGCTCACGAGAAAGCGAGTTGAAGAAAGGAGCTCAGGGGCACTGTAATTCACAAACATGCAGAGTTATAAATGACAGCTATCGTCCAAAAATATACTGAAGTAAGGCTGCCAAGAGGACTTGAAAGCGGGGCAGAATTGCAGGAAACCGATTTCAGGAGGTAGACTGGAATTGCATTGAAAGCATAGGAAAAGAGGCAGAACGTCCACAATGATGCACTTGGCCAAAAAGGGCGTATGCGTTTTTTCCTGAATATATTCAGGAAAAAACGCATACGCCCTTTTTGGCCAACCAAGCAAGCTTGCAAAGGAAATCTGCACTACAATGAAGTCTCACTTCCCCCCGGTCAAAAGGGCCATCTGAAAAAAGTGTAAAATCCAGAAAGGCAGGACAGGCCATGGAGAACTGGGAGCCTTGTTATGCTGATGGGCGGGATGTCAATTGCCAACAGCCACTCGGGAGAAGTGTATGGTGTTTCCTGAAACATCTAAAAAACAAAGCAACAGAGCCTAGGGCACTTCCACTTATGGTCCTATAGCTTAGGGAAATTAAAATCAAAAGACACAGCCACCCCAAAGGTTGGGACGGCTCTGTTTACAAGAACCTGGTTTACGGTACAAGTTCAATATCGCAGAAAGTGAACAATGGATAAAGAAGTTGTGGTACTTACGTACAATGCAATATCACTCAGCAATGAAATCTATGTCATCAGGCCCGTAGCAGCATAATGAGTGGATTCAGGTACGATGATTCTAACTGAAATAAGTCACACAGGAAAAGAAACATCATAAGATATCACTAATACACGGAATGTAACCTTGGCTACACAGGAACTGAATTACAAAACAGAACAGGGTCTCAAATTTAGAAACCCAACTTATGCTTGCTTAAGGGGAAAGGTGAGTTGGGGTGCTGCATAAAACCAGAGATTGAAATGAGCACAGATAAAGTTCCTTAAGCCAAATATGGAATAGACAAGAGCTACTCCTTGCTCAACGAAATGGACTCAACACCCCATATTAAATGCCTAAGAGTGTACCTGACTAGGAAGTATCTTAAAACCTATGGATTGCTATGTCTCTGAAAGAGAATCAAGTGTGTGTACAGGGGCATAAACGCAGCAGTGATAGGATTGGAGAGGTTCGGTGAGCAAATGAAGACCCTTTGAAGTCATATTGCATGGTACCCATTCCACGGGTCTCAACTCTCCAGGTTTAAGGTATTCTTCCTTCAGCTAAAACATGCATGTGGAACCCAGAGTATGATCAACCGTGTGATCGGGAGACGTGTTCCAATATGTGTCAGTTTTCGTCCCCTGGTACTCGGGTGCAACATTCCAGACGCTTTACTAACACTCTCCCGACTTGGAGAGTCAGTGCCTTTAACCTCCTGTTTGGCCCAGTTTGCAATTTCTGTGGAAGATGAACAGGAATAGGGAGAACCAATGACAGAATAGCTGGAGGTGTTGGACGGGCAAATTTAACTCTCATTTCCCACCAGGAAGAGGAATTAACCAAAGGCTCAGCTTGCCGTGCCGGAACCAGATTAGGGCCTGAAGCCATCCTGCGGTGTTGCGGCCAGCTCACGAGAAAGCGAGTTGAAGAAAGGAGCTCAGGGACACTGTAATTCACAAACCTGCAGAGTTATAAATGACAGCTATCGTCCAAAAATATACTGAAGTAAGGCTGCCAAGAGGACTTGAAAGCGGGGCAGAATTGCAGGAAACCGATTTCAGGAGGTAGACTGGAATTGCATTGAAAGCATAGGAAAAGAGGCAGAACGTCCACAATGATGCACTTGGCCAAAAAGGGCGTATGCGTTTTTTCCTGAATATATTCAGGAAAAAACGCATACGCCCTTTTTGGCCAACCAAGCAAGCTTGCAAAGGAAATCTGCACTACAATGAAGTCTCACTTCCCCCCGGTCAAAAGGGCCATCTGAAAAAAGTGTAAAATCCAGAAAGGCAGGACAGGCCATGGAGAACTGGGAGCCTTGTTATGCTGATGGGCGGGATGTCAATTGCCAACAGCCACTCGGGAGAAGTGTATGGTGTTTCCTGAAACATCTAAAAAACAAAGCAACAGAGCCTAGGGCACTTCCACTTATGGTCCTATAGCTTAGGGAAATTAAAATCAAAAAGACACAGCCACCCCAAAGGTTGGGACGGCTCTGTTTACAAGAACCTGGTTTACGGTACAAGTTCAATATCGCAGAAAGTGAAAAATGGATAAAGAAGTTGTGGTACTTACGTACAATGCAGTATCACTCAGCAATGAAAACTATGTCATCAGGCCCGTAGCAGCATAATGAGTGGATTCAGGTACGATGATTCTAACTGAAATAAGTCACACAGGAAAAGAAACATCATCAGATATCACTAATACACGGAATGTAACCTTGGCTACACAGGAACTGAATTACAAAACAGAACAGGGTCTCAAATTTAGAAAACCAACTTATGCTTGCTTAAGGGGAAAGGTGAGTTGGGGTGCTGCATAAAACCAGAGATTGAAATGAGCACAGATAAAGTTCCTTAAGCCAAATATGGAATAGACAAGAGCTACTCCTTGCTCAACGAAATGGACTCAACACCCCATATTAAATGCCTAAGAGTGTACCTGACTAGGAAGTATCTTAAAACCTATGGATTGCTATGTCTCTGAAAGAGAATCAAGTGTGTGTACAGGGGCATAAACGCAGCAGTGATAGGATTGGAGAGGTTCGGTGAGCAAATGAAGACCCTTTGAAGTCATATTGCATGGTACCCATTCCACGGGTCTCAACTCTCCAGGTTTAAGGTATTCTTCCTTCAGCTAAAACATGCATGTGGAACCCAGAGTATGATCAACTGTGTGATCGGGAGACGTGTTCCAATATGTGTCAGTTTTCGTCCCCTGGTACTCGGGTGCAACATGCCAGACGCTTTACTAACACTCTCCCGACTTGGAGAGTCAGTGCCTTTAACCTCCTGTTTGGCCCAGTTTGCAATTTCTGCGGAAGATGAACAGGAATAGGGAGAACCAATGACAGACTAGCTGGAGGTGTCTGGACGGGCAAATTTAACTCTCATTTCCCACCAGGAAGAGGAATTAACCAAAGGCTCAGCGTGCCGTGCCGGAACCAGATTAGGGCCTGAAGCCATCCTGCGGTGTTGCGGCCAGCTCACGAGAAAGCGAGTTGAAGAAAGGAGCTCAGGGGCACTGTAATTCACAAACCTGCAGAGTTATAAATGACAGCTATCGTCCAAAAATATACTGAAGTAAGGCTGCCAAGAGGACTTCAAAGCGGGGCAGAATTGCAGGAAACCGATTACAGGAGGTAGACTGGAATTGCATTTAAAGCATAGGAAAAGAGGCAGAACGTCCACAATGATGCACTTGGCCAAAAAGGGCGTATGCGTTTTTTCCTGAATATATTCAGGAAAAAACGCATACGCCCTTTTTGGCCAACCAAGCAAGCTTGCAAAGGAAATCTGCACTACAATGAAGTCTCACTTCCCCCCGGTCAAAAGGGCCATCTGAAAAAAGTGTAAAATCCAGAAAGGCAGGACAGGCCATGGAGAACTGGGAGCCTTGTTATGCTGATGGGCGGGATGTCAATTGCCAACAGCCACTCGGGAGAAGTGTATGGTGTTTCCTGAAACATCTAAAAAACAAAGCAACAGAGCCTAGGGCACTTCCACTTATGGTCCTATAGCTTAGGGAAATTAAAATCAAAAAGACACAGCCACCCCAAAGGTTGGGACGGCTCTGTTTACAAGAACCTGGTTTACGGTACAAGTTCAATATCGCAGAAAGTGAAAAATGGATAAAGAAGTTGTGGTACTTACGTACAATGCAGTATCACTCAGCAATGAAATCTATGTCATCAGGCCCGTAGCAGCATAATGAGTGGATTCAGGTACGATGATTCTAACTGAAATAAGTCACACAGGAAAAGAAACATCATCAGATATCACTAATACACGGAATGTAACCTTGGCTACACAGGAACTGAATTACAAAACAGAACAGGGTCTCAAATTTAGAAAACCAACTTATGCTTGCTTAAGGGGAAAGGTGAGTTGGGGTGCTGCATAAAACCAGAGATTGAAATGAGCACAGATAAAGTTCCTTAAGCCAAATATGGAATAGACAAGAGCTACTCCTTGCTCAACGAAATGGACTCAACACCCCATATTAAATGCCTAAGAGTGTACCTGACTAGGAAGTATCTTAAAACCTATGGATTGCTATGTCTCTGAAAGAGAATCAAGTGTGTGTACAGGGGCATAAACGCAGCAGTGATAGGATTGGAGAGGTTCGGTGAGCAAATGAAGACCCTTTGAAGTCATATTGCATGGTACCCATTCCACGGGTCTCAACTCTCCAGGTTTAAGGTATTCTTCCTTCAGCTAAAACATGCATGTGGAACCCAGAGTATGATCAACCGTGTGATCGGGAGACGTGTTCCAATATGTCTCAGTTTTCGTCCCCTGGTACTCGGGTGCAACATGCCAGACGCTTTACTAACACTCTCCCGACTTGGAGAGTCAGTGCCTTTAACCTCCTGTTTGGCCCAGTTTGCAATTTCTGCGGAAGATGAACAGGAATAGGGAGAACCAATGACAGACTAGCTGGAGGTGTCTGGACGGGCAAATTTAACTCTCATTTCCCACCAGGAAGAGGAATTAACCAAAGGCTCAGCGTGCCGTGCCGGAACCAGATTAGGGCCTGAAGCCATCCTGCGGTGTTGCGGCCAGCTCACGAGAAAGCGAGTTGAAGAAAGGAGCTCAGGGGCACTGTAATTCACAAACCTGCAGAGTTATAAATGACAGCTATCGTCCAAAAATATACTGAAGTAAGGCTGCCAAGAGGACTTGAAAGCGGGGCAGAATTGCAGGAAACCGATTTCAGGAGGTAGACTGGAATTGCATTGAAAGCATAGGAAAAGAGGCAGAACGTCCACAATGATGCACTTGGCCAAAAAGGGCGTATGCGTTTTTTCCTGAATATATTCAGGAAAAAACGCATACGCCCTTTTTGGCCAACCAAGCAAGCTTGCAAAGGAAATCTGCACTACAATGAAGTCTCACTTCCCCCCGGTCAAAAGGGCCATCTGAAAAAAGTGTAAAATCCAGAAAGGCAGGACAGGCCATGGAGAACTGGGAGCCTTGTTATGCTGATGGGCGGGATGTCAATTGCCAACAGCCACTCGGGAGAAGTGTATGGTGTTTCCTGAAACATCTAAAAAACAAAGCAACAGAGCCTAGGGCACTTCCACTTATGGTCCTATAGCTTAGGGAAATTAAAATCAAAAAGACACAGCCACCCCAAAGGTTGGGACGGCTCTGTTTACAAGAACCTGGTTTACGGTACAAGTTCAATATCGCAGAAAGTGAAAAATGGATAAAGAAGTTGTGGTACTTACGTACAATGCAGTATCACTCAGCAATGAAATCTATGTCATCAGGCCCGTAGCAGCATAATGAGTGGATTCAGGTACGATGATTCTAACTGAAATAAGTCACACAGGAAAAGAAACATCATCAGATATCACTAATACACGGAATGTAACCTTGGCTACACAGGAACTGAATTACAAAACAGAACAGGGTCTCAAATTTAGAAACCCAACTTATGCTTGCTTAAGGGGAAAGGTGAGTTGGGGTGCTGCATAAAACCAGAGATTGAAATGAGCACAGATAAAGTTCCTTAAGCCAAATATGGAATAGACAAGAGCTACTCCTTGCTCAACGAAATGGACTCAACACCCCATATTAAATGCCTAAGAGTGTACCTGACTAGGAAGTATCTTAAAACCTATGGATTGCTATGTCTCTGAAAGAGAATCAAGTGTGTGTACAGGGGCATAAACGCAGCAGTGATAGGATTGGAGAGGTTCGGTGAGCAAATGAAGACCCTTTGAAGTCATATTGCATGGTACCCATTCCACGGGTCTCAACTCTCCAGGTTTAAGGTATTCTTCCTTCAGCTAAAACATGCATGTGGAACCCAGAGTATGATCAACCGTGGGATCGGGAGACGTGTTCCAATATGTGTCAGTTTTCGTCCCCTGGTACTCGGGTGCAACATTCCAGACGCTTTACTAACACTCTCCCGACTTGGAGAGTCAGTGCCTTTAACCTCCTGTTTGGCCCAGTTTGCAATTTCTGTGGAAGATGAACAGGAATAGGGAGAACCAATGACAGACTAGCTGGAGGTGTTGGACGGGCAAATTTAACTCTCATTTCCCACCAGGAAGAGGAATTAACCAAAGGCTCAGCGTGCCGTGCCGGAACCAGATTAGGGCCTGAAGCCATCCTGCGGTGTTGCGGCCAGCTCACGAGAAAGCGAGTTGAAGAAAGGAGCTCAGGGGCACTGTAATTCACAAACCTGCAGAGTTATAAATGACAGCTATCGTCCAAAAATATACTGAAGTAAGGCTGCCAAGAGGACTTGAAAGCGGGGCAGAATTGCAGGAAACCGATTTCAGGAGGTAGACTGGAATTGCATTTAAAGCATAGGAAAAGAGGCAGAACGTCCACAATGATGCACTTGGCCAAAAAGGGCGTATGCGTTTTTTCCTGAATATATTCAGGAAAAAACGCATACGCCCTTTTTGGCCAACCAAGCAAGCTTGCAAAGGAAATCTGCACTACAATGAAGTCTCACTTCCCCCCGGTCAAAAGGGCCATCTGAAAAAAGTGTAAAATCCAGAAAGGCAGGACAGGCCATGGAGAACTGGGAGCCTTGTTATGCTGATGGGCGGGATGTAAATTGCCAACAGCCACTCGGGAGAAGTGTATGGTGTTTCCTGAAACATCTAAAAAACAAAGCAACAGAGCCTAGGGCACTTCCACTTATGGTAATATAGCTTAGGGAAATTAAAATCAAAAAGACACAGCCACCCCAAAGGTTGGGACGGCTCTGTTTACAAGAACCTGGTTTACGGTACAAGTTCAATATCGCAGAAAGTGAAAAATGGATAAAGAAGTTGTGGTACTTACGTACAATGCAGTATCACTCAGCAATGAAATCTATGTCATCAGGCCCGTAGCAGCATAATGAGTGGATTCAGGTACGATGATTCTAACTGAAATAAGTCACACAGGAAAAGAAACATCATAAGATATCACTAATACACGGAATGTAAACTTGGCTACACAGGAACTGAATTACAAAACAGAACAGGGTCTCAAATTTAGAAACCCAACTTATGCTTGCTTAAGGGGAAAGGTGAGTTGGGGTGCTGCATAAAACCAGAGATTGAAATGAGCACAGATAAAGTTCCTTAAGCCAAATATGGAATAGACAAGAGCTACTCCTTGCTCAACGAAATGGACTCAACACCCCATATTAAATGCCTAAGAGTGTACCTGACTAGGAAGTATCTTAAAACCTATGGATTGCTATGTCTCTGAAAGAGAATCAAGTGTGTGTACAGGGGCATAAACGCAGCAGTGATAGGATTGGAGAGGTTCGGTGAGCAAATGAAGACCCTTTGAAGTCATATTGCATGGTACCCATTCCACGGGTCTCAACTCTCCAGGTTTAAGGTATTCTTCCTTCAGCTAAAACATGCATGTGGAACCCAGAGTATGATCAACCGTGTGATCGGGAGACGTGTTCCAATATGTCTCAGTTTTCGTCCCCTGGTACTCGGGTGCAACATTCCAGACGCTTTACTAACACTCTCCCGACTTGGAGAGTCAGTGCCTTTAACCTCCTGTTTGGCCCAGTTTGCAATTTCTGCGGAAGATGAACAGGAATAGGGAGAACCAATGACAGACTAGCTGGAGGTGTCTGGACGGGCAAATTTAACTCTCATTTCCCACCAGGAAGAGGAATTAACCAAAGGCTCAGCGTGCCGTGCCGGAACCAGATTAGGGCCTGAAGCCATCCTGCGGTGTTGCGGCCAGCTCACGAGAAAGCGAGTTGAAGAAAGGAGCTCAGGGGCACTGTAATTCACAAACCTGCAGAGTTATAAATGACAGCTATCGTCCAAAAATATACTGAAGTAAGGCTGCCAAGAGGACTTGAAAGCGGGGCAGAATTGCAGGAAACCGATTTCAGGAGGTAGACTGGAATTGCATTGAAAGCATAGGAAAAGAGGCAGAACGTCCACAATGATGCACTTGGCCAAAAAGGGCGTATGCGTTTTTTCCTGAATATATTCAGGAAAAAACGCATACGCCCTTTTTGGCCAACCAAGCAAGCTTGCAAAGGAAATCTGCACTACAATGAAGTCTCACTTCCCCCCGGTCAAAAGGGCCATCTGAAAAAAGTGTAAAATCCAGAAAGGCAGGACAGGCCATGGAGAACTGGGAGCCTTGTTATGCTGATGGGCGGGATGTAAATTGCCAACAGCCACTCGGGAGAAGTGTATGGTGTTTCCTGAAACATCTAAAAAACAAAGCAACAGAGCCTAGGGCACTTCCACTTATGGTCCTATAGCTTAGGGAAATTAAAATCAAAAAGACACAGCCACCCCAAAGGTTGGGACGGCTCTGTTTACAAGAACCTGGTTTACGGTACAAGTTCAATATCGCAGAAAGTGAAAAATGGATAAAGAAGTTGTGGTACTTACGTACAATGCAGTATCACTCAGCAATGAAAACTATGTCATCAGGCCCGTAGCAGCATAATGAGTGGATTCAGGTACGATGATTCTAACTGAAATAAGTCACACAGGAAAAGAAACATCATCAGATATCACTAATACACGGAATGTAACCTTGGCTACACAGGAACTGAATTACAAAACAGAACAGGGTCTCAAATTTAGAAAACCAACTTATGCTTGCTTAAGGGGAAAGGTGAGTTGGGGTGCTGCATAAAACCAGAGATTGAAATGAGCACAGATAAAGTTCCTTAAGCCAAATATGGAATAGACAAGAGCTACTCCTTGCTCAACGAAATGGACTCAACACCCCATATTAAATGCCTAAGAGTGTACCTGACTAGGAAGTATCTTAAAACCTATGGATTGCTATGTCTCTGAAAGAGAATCAAGTGTGTGTACAGGGGCATAAACGCAGCAGTGATAGGATTGGAGAGGTTCGGTGAGCAAATGAAGACCCTTTGAAGTCATATTGCATGGTACCCATTCCACGGGTCTCAACTCTCCAGGTTTAAGGTATTCTTCCTTCAGCTAAAACATGCATGTGGAACCCAGAGTATGATCAACCGTGTGATCGGGAGACGTGTTCCAATATGTGTCAGTTTTCGTCCCCTGGTACTCGGGTGCAACATTCCAGACGCTTTACTAACACTCTCCCGACTTGGAGAGTCAGTGCCTTTAACCTCCTGTTTGGCCCAGTTTGCAATTTCTGTGGAAGATGAACAGGAATAGGGAGAACCAATGACAGACTAGCTGGAGGTGTTGGACGGGCAAATTTAACTCTCATTTCCCACCAGGAAGAGGAATTAACCAAAGGCTCAGCGTGCCGTGCCGGAACCAGATTAGGGCCTGAAGCCATCCTGCGGTGTTGCGGCCAGCTCACGAGAAAGCGAGTTGAAGAAAGGAGCTCAGGGGCACTGTAATTCACAAACCTGCAGAGTTATAAATGACAGCTATCGTCCAAAAATATACTGAAGTAAGGCTGCCAAGAGGACTTGAAAGCGGGGCAGAATTGCAGGAAACCGATTTCAGGAGGTAGACTGGAATTGCATTTAAAGCATAGGAAAAGAGGCAGAACGTCCACAATGATGCACTTGGCCAAAAAGGGCGTATGCGTTTTTTCCTGAATATATTCAGGAAAAAACGCATACGCCCTTTTTGGCCAACCAAGCAAGCTTGCAAAGGAAATCTGCACTACAATGAAGTCTCACTTCCCCCCGGTCAAAAGGGCCATCTGAAAAAAGTGTAAAATCCAGAAAGGCAGGACAGGCCATGGAGAACTGGGAGCCTTGTTATGCTGATGGGCGGGATGTAAATTGCCAACAGCCACTCGGGAGAAGTGTATGGTGTTTCCTGAAACATCTAAAAAACAAAGCAACAGAGCCTAGGGCACTTCCACTTATGGTCCTATAGCTTAGGGAAATTAAAATCAAAAAGACACAGCCACCCCAAAGGTTGGGACGGCTCTGTTTACAAGAACCTGGTTTACGGTACAAGTTCAATATCGCAGAAAGTGAAAAATGGATAAAGAAGTTGTGGTACTTACGTACAATGCAGTATCACTCAGCAATGAAATCTATGTCATCAGGCCCGTAGCAGCATAATGAGTGGATTCAGGTACGATGATTCTAACTGAAATAAGTCACACAGGAAAAGAAACATCATCAGATATCACTAATACACGGAATGTAACCTTGGCTACACAGGAACTGAATTACAAAACAGAACAGGGTCTCAAATTTAGAAACCCAACTTATGCTTGCTTAAGGGGAAAGGTGAGTTGGGGTGCTGCATAAAACCAGAGATTGAAATGAGCACAGATAAAGTTCCTTAAGCCAAATATGGAATAGACAAGAGCTACTCCTTGCTCAACGAAATGGACTCAACACCCCATATTAAATGCCTAAGAGTGTACCTGACTAGGAAGTATCTTAAAACCTATGGATTGCTATGTCTCTGAAAGAGAATCAAGTGTGTGTACAGGGGCATAAACGCAGCAGTGATAGGATTGGAGAGGTTCGGTGAGCAAATGAAGACCCTTTGAAGTCATATTGCATGGTACCCATTCCACGGGTCTCAACTCTCCAGGTTTAAGGTATTCTTCCTTCAGCTAAAACATGCATGTGGAACCCAGAGTATGATCAACCGTGTGATCGGGAGACGTGTTCCAATATGTGTCAGTTTTCGTCCCCTGGTACTCGGGTGCAACATGCCAGACGCTTTACTAACACTCTCCCGACTTGGAGAGTCAGTGCCTTTAACCTCCTGTTTGGCCCAGTTTGCAATTTCTGCGGAAGATGAACAGGAATAGGGAGAACCAATGACAGACTAGCTGGAGGTGTCTGGACGGGCAAATTTAACTCTCATTTCCCACCAGGAAGAGGAATTAACCAAAGGCTCAGCGTGCCGTGCCGGAACCAGATTAGGGCCTGAAGCCGTCCTGCGGTGTTGCGGCCAGCTCACGAGAAAGCGAGTTGAAGAAAGGAGCTCAGGGGCACTGTAATTCACAAACCTGCAGAGTTATAAATGACAGCTATCGTCCAAAAATATACTGAAGTAAGGCTGCCAAGAGGACTTGAAAGCGGGGCAGAATTGCAGGAAACCGATTTCAGGAGGTAGACTGGAATTGCATTGAAAGCATAGGAAAAGAGGCAGAACGTCCACAATGATGCACTTGGCCAAAAAGGGCGTATGCGTTTTTTCCTGAATATATTCAGGAAAAAACGCATACGCCCTTTTTGGCCAACCAAGCAAGCTTGCAAAGGAAATCTGCACTACAATGAAGTCTCACTTCCCCCCGGTCAAAAGGGCCATCTGAAAAAAGTGTAAAATCCAGAAAGGCAGGACAGGCCATGGAGAACTGGGAGCCTTGTTATGCTGATGGGCGGGATGTCAATTGCCAACAGCCACTCGGGAGAAGTGTATGGTGTTTCCTGAAACATCTAAAAAACAAAGCAACAGAGCCTAGGGCACTTCCACTTATGGTCCTATAGCTTAGGGAAATTAAAATCAAAAAGACACAGCCACCCCAAAGGTTGGGATGGCTCTGTTTACAAGAACCTGGTTTACGGTACAAGTTCAATATCGCAGAAAGTGAACAATGGATAAAGAAGTTGTGGTACTTACGTACAATGCAATATCACTCAGCAATGAAATCTATGTCATCAGGCCCGTAGCAGCATAATGAGTGGATTCAGGTACGATGATTCTAACTGAAATAAGTCACACAGAAAAAGAAACATCATAAGATATCACTAATACACGGAATGTAACCTTGGCTACACAGGAACTGAATTACAAAACAGAACAGGGTCTCAAATTTAGAAACCCAACTTATGCTTGCTTAAGGGGAAAGGTGAGTTGGGGTGCTGCATAAAACCAGAGATTGAAATGAGCACAGATAAAGTTCCTTAAGCCAAATATGGAATAGACAAGAGCTACTCCTTGCTCAACGAAATGGACTCAACACCCCATATTAAATGCCTAAGAGTGTACCTGACTAGGAAGTATCTTAAAACCTATGGATTGCTATGTCTCTGAAAGAGAATCAAGTGTGTGTACAGGGGCATAAACGCAGCAGTGATAGGATTGGAGAGGTTCGGTGAGCAAATGAAGACCCTTTGAAGTCATATTGCATGGTACCCATTCCACGGGTCTCAACTCTCCAGGTTTAAGGTATTCTTCCTTCAGCTAAAACATGCATGTGGAACCCAGAGTATGATCAACCGTGTGATCGGGAGACGTGTTCCAATATGTCTCAGTTTTCGTCCCCTGGTACTCGGGTGCAACATGCCAGACGCTTTACTAACACTCTCCCGACTTGGAGAGTCAGTGCCTTTAACCTCCTGTTTGGCCCAGTTTGCAATTTCTGCGGAAGATGAACAGGAATAGGGAGAACCAATGACAGACTAGCTGGAGGTGTCTGGACGGGCAAATTTAACTCTCATTTCCCACCAGGAAGAGGAATTAACCAAAGGCTCAGCGTGCCGTGCCGGAACCAGATTAGGGCCTGAAGCCATCCTGCGGTGTTGCGGCCAGCTCACGAGAAAGCGAGTTGAAGAAAGGAGCTCAGGGGCACTGTAATTCACAAACCTGCAGAGTTATAAATGACAGCTATCGTCCAAAAATATACTGAAGTAAGGCTGCCAAGAGGACTTGAAAGCGGGGCAGAATTGCAGGAAACCGATTTCAGGAGGTAGACTGGAATTGCATTTAAAGCATAGGAAAAGAGGCAGAACGTCCACAATGATGCACTTGGCCAAAAAGGGCGTATGCGTTTTTTCCTGAATATATTCAGGAAAAAACGCATACGCCCTTTTTGGCCAACCAAGCAAGCTTGCAAAGGAAATCTGCACTACAATGAAGTCTCACTTCCCCCCGGTCAAAAGGGCCATCTGAAAAAAGTGTAAAATCCAGAAAGGCAGGACAGGCCATGGAGAACTGGGAGCCTTGTTATGCTGATGGGCGGGATGTCAATTGCCAACAGCCACTCGGGAGAAGTGTATGGTGTTTCCTGAAACATCTAAAAAACAAAGCAACAGAGCCTAGGGCACTTCCACTTATGGTCCTATAGCTTAGGGAAATTAAAATCAAAAAGACACAGCCACCCCAAATGTTGGGACGGCTCTGTTTACAAGAACCTGGTTTACGGTACAAGTTCAATATCGCAGAAAGTGAAAAATGGATAAAGAAGTTGTGGTACTTACGTACAATGCAGTATCACTCAGCAATGAAATCTATGTCATCAGGCCCGTAGCAGCATAATGAGTGGATTCAGGTACGATGATTCTAACTGAAATAAGTCACACAGGAAAAGAAACATCATAAGATATCACTAATACACGGAATGTAACCTTGGCTACACAGGAACTGAATTACAAAACAGAACAGGGTCTCAAATTTAGAAACCCAACTTATGCTTGCTTAAGGGGAAAGGTGAGTTGGGGTGCTGCATAAAACCAGAGATTGAAATAAGCACAGATAAAGTTCCTTAAGCCAAATATGGAATAGACAAGAGCTACTCCTTGCTCAACGAAATGGACTCAACACCCCATATTAAATGCCTAAGAGTGTACCTGACTAGGAAGTATCTTAAAACCTATGGATTGCTATGTCTCTGAAAGAGAATCAAGTGTGTGTACAGGGGCATAAACGCAGCAGTGATAGGATTGGAGAGGTTCGGTGAGCAAATGAAGACCCTTTGAAGTCATATTGCATGGTACCCATTCCACGAGTCTCAACTCTCCAGGTTTAAGGTATTCTTCCTTTAGCTAAAACATGCATGTGGAACCCAGAGTATGATCAACCGTGTGATCGGGAGACGTGTTCCAATATGTCTCAGTTTTCGTCCCCTGGTACTCGGGTGCAACATTCCAGACGCTTTACTAACACTCTCCCGACTTGGAGAGTCAGTGCCTTTAACCTCCTGTTTGGCCCAGTTTGCAATTTCTGCGGAAGATGAACAGGAATAGGGAGAACCAATGACAGACTAGCTGGAGGTGTCTGGACGGGCAAATTTAACTCTCATTTCCCACCAGGAAGAGGAATTAACCAAAGGCTCAGCGTGCCGTGCCGGAACCAGATTAGGGCCTGAAGCCATCCTGCGGTGTTGCGGCCAGCTCACGAGAAAGCGAGTTGAAGAAAGGAGCTCAGGGGCACTGTAATTCACAAACCTGCAGAGTTATAAATGACAGCTATCGTCCAAAAATATACTGAAGTAAGGCTGCCAAGAGGACTTGAAAGCGGGGCAGAATTGCAGGAAACCGATTTCAGGAGGTAGACTGGAATTGCATTTAAAGCATAGGAAAAGAGGCAGAACGTCCACAATGATGCACTTGGCCAAAAAGGGCGTATGCGTTTTTTCCTGAATATATTCAGGAAAAAACGCATACGCCCTTTTTGGCCAACCAAGCAAGCTTGCAAAGGAAATCTGCACTACAATGAAGTCTCACTTCCCCCCGGTCAAAAGGGCCATCTGAAAAAAGTGTAAAATCCAGAAAGGCAGGACAGGCCATGGAGAACTGGGAGCCTTGTTATGCTGATGGGCGGGATGTCAATTGCCAACAGCCACTCGGGAGAAGTGTATGGTGTTTCCTGAAACATCTAAAAAACAAAGCAACAGAGCCTAGGGCACTTCCACTTATGGTCCTATAGCTTAGGGAAATTAAAATCAAAAAGACACAGCCACCCCAAAGGTTGGGACGGCTCTGTTTACAAGAACCTGGTTTACGGTACAAGTTCAATATCGCAGAAAGTGAAAAATGGATAAAGAAGTTGTGGTACTTACGTACAATGCAGTATCACTCAGCAATGAAATCTATGTCATCAGGCCCGTAGCAGCATAATGAGTGGATTCAGGTACGATGATTCTAACTGAAATAAGTCACACAGGAAAAGAAACATCATCAGATATCACTAATACACGGAATGTAACCTTGGCTACACAGGAACTGAATTACAAAACAGAACAGGGTCTCAAATTTAGAAAACCAACTTATGCTTGCTTAAGGGGAAAGGTGAGTTGGGGTGCTGCATAAAACCAGAGATTGAAATGAGCACAGATAAAGTTCCTTAAGCCAAATATTGAATAGACAAGAGCTACTCCTTGCTCAACGAAATGGACTCAACACCCCATATTAAATGCCTAAGAGTGTACCTGACTAGGAAGTATCTTAAAACCTATGGATTGCTATGTCTCTGAAAGAGAATCAAGTGTGTGTACAGGGGCATAAACGCAGCAGTGATAGGATTGGAGAGGTTCGGTGAGCAAATGAAGACCCTTTGAAGTCATATTGCATGGTACCCATTCCACGGGTCTCAACTCTCCAGGTTTAAGGTATTCTTCCTTCAGCTAAAACATGCATGTGGAACCCAGAGTATGATCAACCGTGTGATCGGGAGACGTGTTCCAATATGTCTCAGTTTTCGTCCCCTGGTACTCGGGTGCAACATGCCAGACGCTTTACTAACACTCTCCCGACTTGGAGAGTCAGTGCCTTTAACCTCCTGTTTGGCCCAGTTTGCAATTTCTGCGGAAGATGAACAGGAATAGGGAGAACCAATGACAGACTAGCTGGAGGTGTCTGGACGGGCAAATTTAACTCTCATTTCCCACCAGGAAGAGGAATTAACCAAAGGCTCAGCGTGCCGTGCCGGAACCAGATTAGGGCCTGAAGCCATCCTGCGGTGTTGCGGCCAGCTCACGAGAAAGCGAGTTGAAGAAAGGAGCTCAGGGGCACTGTAATTCACAAACCTGCAGAGTTATAAATGACAGCTATCGTCCAAAAATATACTGAAGTAAGGCTGCCAAGAGGACTTGAAAGCGGGGCAGAATTGCAGGAAACCGATTTCAGGAGGTAGACTGGAATTGCATTGAAAGCATAGGAAAAGAGGCAGAACGTCCACAATGATGCACTTGGCCAAAAAGGGCGTATGCGTTTTTTCCTGAATATATTCAGGAAAAAACGCATACGCCCTTTTTGGCCAACCAAGCAAGCTTGCAAAGGAAATCTGCACTACAATGAAGTCTCACTTCACCCCGGTCAAAAGGGCCATCTGAAAAAAGTGTAAAATCCAGAAAGGCAGGACAGGCCATGGAGAACTGGGAGCCTTGTTATGCTGATGGGCGGGATGTCAATTGCCAACAGCCACTCGGGAGAAGTGTATGGTGTTTCCTGAAACATCTAAAAAACAAAGCAACAGAGCCTAGGGCACTTCCACTTATGGTCCTATAGCTTAGGGAAATTAAAATCAAAAAGACACAGCCACCCCAAATGTTGGGACGGCTCTGTTTACAAGAACCTGGTTTACGGTACAAGTTCAATATCGCAGAAAGTGAAAAATGGATAAAGAAGTTGTGGTACTTACGTACAATGCAGTATCACTCAGCAATGAAATCTATGTCATCAGGCCCGTAGCAGCATAATGAGTGGATTCAGGTACGATGATTCTAACTGAAATAAGTCACACAGGAAAAGAAACATCATCAGATATCACTAATACACGGAATGTAACCTTGGCTACACAGGAACTGAATTACAAAACAGAACAGGGTCTCAAATTTAGAAAACCAACTTATGCTTGCTTAAGGGGAAAGGTGAGTTGGGGTGCTGCATAAAACCAGAGATTGAAATGAGCACAGATAAAGTTCCTTAAGCCAAATATGGAATAGACAAGAGCTACTCCTTGCTCAACGAAATGGACTCAACACCCCATATTAAATGCCTAAGAGTGTACCTGACTAGGAAGTATCTTAAAACCTATGGATTGCTATGTCTCTGAAAGAGAATCAAGTGTGTGTACAGGGGCATAAACGCAGCAGTGATAGGATTGGAGAGGTTCGGTGAGCAAATGAAGACCCTTTGAAGTCATATTGCATGGTACCCATTCCACGAGTCTCAACTCTCCAGGTTTAAGGTATTCTTCCTTTAGCTAAAACATGCATGTGGAACCCAGAGTATGATCAACCGTGTGATCGGGAGACGTGTTCCAATATGTCTCAGTTTTCGTCCCCTGGTACTCGGGTGCAACATTCCAGACGCTTTACTAACACTCTCCCGACTTGGAGAGTCAGTGCCTTTAACCTCCTGTTTGGCCCAGTTTGCAATTTCTGCGGAAGATGAACAGGAATAGGGAGAACCAATGACAGACTAGCTGGAGGTGTCTGGACGGGCAAATTTAACTCTCATTTCCCACCAGGAAGAGGAATTAACCAAAGGCTCAGCGTGCCGTGCCGGAACCAGATTAGGGCCTGAAGCCATCCTGCGGTGTTGCGGCCAGCTCACGAGAAAGCGAGTTGAAGAAAGGAGCTCAGGGGCACTGTAATTCACAAACCTGCAGAGTTATAAATGACAGCTATCGTCCAAAAATATACTGAAGTAAGGCTGCCAAGAGGACTTGAAAGCGGGGCAGAATTGCAGGAAACCGATTTCAGGAGGTAGACTGGAATTGCATTGAAAGCATAGGAAAAGAGGCAGAACGTCCACAATGATGCACTTGGCCAAAAAGGGCGTATGCGTTTTTTCCTGAATATATTCAGGAAAAAACGCATACGCCCTTTTTGGCCAACCAAGCAAGCTTGCAAAGGAAATCTGCACTACAATGAAGTCTCACTTCCCCCCGGTCAAAAGGGCCATCTGAAAAAAGTGTAAAATCCAGAAAGGCAGGACAGGCCATGGAGAACTGGGAGCCTTGTTATGCTGATGGGCGGGATGTCAATTGCCAACAGCCACTCGGGAGAAGTGTATGGTGTTTCCTGAAACATCTAAAAAACAAAGCAACAGAGCCTAGGGCACTTCCACTTATGGTCCTATAGCTTAGGGAAATTAAAATCAAAAAGACACAGCCACCCCAAAGGTTGGGACGGCTCTGTTTACAAGAACCTGGTTTACGGTACAAGTTCAATATCGCAGAAAGTGAAAAATGGATAAAGAAGTTGTGGTACTTACGTACAATGCAGTATCACTCAGCAATGAAATCTATGTCATCAGGCCCGTAGCAGCATAATGAGTGGATTCAGGTACGATGATTCTAACTGAAATAAGTCACACAGGAAAAGAAACATCATCAGATATCACTAATACACGGAATGTAACCTTGGCTACACAGGAACTGAATTACAAAACAGAACAGGGTCTCAAATTTAGAAAACCAACTTATGCTTGCTTAAGGGGAAAGGTGAGTTGGGGTGCTGCATAAAACCAGAGATTGAAATGAGCACAGATAAAGTTCCTTAAGCCAAATATTGAATAGACAAGAGCTACTCCTTGCTCAACGAAATGGACTCAACACCCCATATTAAATGCCTAAGAGTGTACCTGACTAGGAAGTATCTTAAAACCTATGGATTGCTATGTCTCTGAAAGAGAATCAAGTGTGTGTACAGGGGCATAAACGCAGCAGTGATAGGATTGGAGAGGTTCGGTGAGCAAATGAAGACCCTTTGAAGTCATATTGCATGGTACCCATTCCACGGGTCTCAACTCTCCAGGTTTAAGGTATTCTTCCTTCAGCTAAAACATGCATGTGGAACCCAGAGTATGATCAACCGTGTGATCGGGAGACGTGTTCCAATATGTCTCAGTTTTCGTCCCCTGGTACTCGGGTGCAACATTCCAGACGCTTTACTAACACTCTCCCGACTTGGAGAGTCAGTGCCTTTAACCTCCTGTTTGGCCCAGTTTGCAATTTCTGCGGAAGATGAACAGGAATAGGGAGAACCAATGACAGACTAGCTGGAGGTGTCTGGACGGGCAAATTTAACTCTCATTTCCCACCAGGAAGAGGAATTAACCAAAGGCTCAGCGTGCCGTGCCGGAACCAGATTAGGGCCTGAAGCCATCCTGCGGTGTTGCGGCCAGCTCACGAGAAAGCGAGTTGAAGAAAGGAGCTCAGGGGCACTGTAATTCACAAACCTGCAGAGTTATAAATGACAGCTATCGTCCAAAAATATACTGAAGTAAGGCTGCCAAGAGGACTTGAAAGCGGGGCAGAATTGCAGGAAACCGATTTCAGGAGGTAGACTGGAATTGCATTGAAAGCATAGGAAAAGAGGCAGAACGTCCACAATGATGCACTTGGCCAAAAAGGGCGTATGCGTTTTTTCCTGAATATATTCAGGAAAAAACGCATACGCCCTTTTTGGCCAACCAAGCAAGCTTGCAAAGGAAATCTGCACTACAATGAAGTCTCACTTCCCCCCGGTCAAAAGGGCCATCTGAAAAAAGTGTAAAATCCAGAAAGGCAGGACAGGCCATGGAGAACTGGGAGCCTTGTTATGCTGATGGGCGGGATGTAAATTGCCAACAGCCACTCGGGAGAAGTGTATGGTGTTTCCTGAAACATCTAAAAAACAAAGCAACAGAGCCTAGGGCACTTCCACTTATGGTCCTATAGCTTAGGGAAATTAAAATCAAAAAGACACAGCCACCCCAAAGGTTGGGACGGCTCTGTTTACAAGAACCTGGTTTACGGTACAAGTTCAATATCGCAGAAAGTGAAAAATGGATAAAGAAGTTGTGGTACTTACGTACAATGCAGTATCACTCAGCAATGAAATCTATGTCATCAGGCCCGTAGCAGCATAATGAGTGGATTCAGGTACGATGATTCTAACTGAAATAAGTCACACAGGAAAAGAAACATCATCAGATATCACTAATACACGGAATGTAACCTTGGCTACACAGGAACTGAATTACAAAACAGAACAGGGTCTCAAATTTAGAAAACCAACTTATGCTTGCTTAAGGGGAAAGGTGAGTTGGGGTGCTGCATAAAACCAGAGATTGAAATGAGCACAGATAAAGTTCCTTAAGCCAAATATGGAATAGACAAGAGCTACTCCTTGCTCAACGAAATGGACTCAACACCCCATATTAAATGCCTAAGAGTGTACCTGACTATGAAGTATCTTAAAACCTATGGATTGCTATGTCTCTGAAAGAGAATCAAGTGTGTGTACAGGGGCATAAACGCAGCAGTGATAGGATTGGAGAGGTTCGGTGAGCAAATGAAGACCCTTTGAAGTCATATTGCATGGTACCCATTCCACGGGTCTCAACTCTCCAGGTTTAAGGTATTCTTCCTTCAGCTAAAACATGCATGTGGAACCCAGAGTATGATCAACCGTGTGATCGGGAGACGTGTTCCAATATGTGTCAGTTTTCGTCCCCTGGTACTCGGGTGCAACATTCCAGACGCTTTACTAACACTCTCCCGACTTGGAGAGTCAGTGCCTTTAACCTCCTGTTTGGCCCAGTTTGCAATTTCTGTGGAAGATGAACAGGAATAGGGAGAACCAATGACAGACTAGCTGGAGGTGTCTGGACGGGCAAATTTAACTCTCATTTCCCACCAGGAAGAGGAATTAACCAAAGGCTCAGCGTGCCGTGCCGGAACCAGATTAGGGCCTGAAGCCATCCTGCGGTGTTGCGGCCAGCTCACGAGAAAGCGAGTTGAAGAAAGGAGCTCAGGGGCACTGTAATTCACAAACCTGCAGAGTTATAAATGACAGCTATCGTCCAAAAATATACTGAAGTAAGGCTGCCAAGAGGACTTGAAAGCGGGGCAGAATTGCAGGAAACCGATTTCAGGAGGTAGACTGGAATTGCATTGAAAGCATAGGAAAAGAGGCAGAACGTCCACAATGATGCACTTGGCCAAAAAGGGCGTATGCGTTTTTTCCTGAATATATTCAGGAAAAAACGCATACGCCCTTTTTGGCCAACCAAGCAAGCTTGCAAAGGAAATCTGCACTACAATGAAGTCTCACTTCCCCCCGGTCAAAAGGGCCATCTGAAAAAAGTGTAAAATCCAGAAAGGCAGGACAGGCCATGGAGAACTGGGAGCCTTGTTATGCTGATGGGCGGGATGTAAATTGCCAACAGCCACTCGGGAGAAGTGTATGGTGTTTCCTGAAACATCTAAAAAACAAAGCAACAGAGCCTAGGGCACTTCCACTTATGGTCCTATAGCTTAGGGAAATTAAAATCAAAAAGACACAGCCACCCCAAAGGTTGGGACGGCTCTGTTTACAAGAACCTGGTTTACGGTACAAGTTCAATATCGCAGAAAGTGAAAAATGGATAAAGAAGTTGTGGTACTTACGTACAATGCAGTATCACTCAGCAATGAAATCTATGTCATCAGGCCCGTAGCAGCATAATGAGTGGATTCAGGTACGATGATTCTAACTGAAATAAGTCACACAGGAAAAGAAACATCATAAGATATCACTAATACACGGAATGTAACCTTGGCTACACAGGAACTGAATTACAAAACAGAACAGGGTCTCAAATTTAGAAACCCAACTTATGCTTGCTTAAGGGGAAAGGTGAGTTGGGGTGCTGCATAAAACCAGAGATTGAAATGAGCACAGATAAAGTTCCTTAAGCCAAATATGGAATAGACAAGAGCTACTCCTTGCTCAACGAAATGGACTCAACACCCCATATTAAATGCCTAAGAGTGTACCTGACTAGGAAGTATCTTAAAACCTATGGATTGCTATGTCTCTGAAAGAGAATCAAGTGTGTGTACAGGGGCATAAACGCAGCAGTGATAGGATTGGAGAGGTTCGGTGAGCAAATGAAGACCCTTTGAAGTCATATTGCATGGTACCCATTCCACGGGTCTCAACTCTCCAGGTTTAAGGTATTCTTCCTTCAGCTAAAACATGCATGTGGAACCCAGAGTATGATCAACCGTGTGATCGGGAGACGTGTTCCAATATGTGTCAGTTTTCGTCCCCTGGTACTCGGGTGCAACATGCCAGACGCTTTACTAACACTCTCCCGACTTGGAGAGTCAGTGCCTTTAACCTCCTGTTTGGCCCAGTTTGCAATTTCTGCGGAAGATGAACAGGAATAGGGAGAACCAATGACAGACTAGCTGGAGGTGTCTGGACGGGCAAATTTAACTCTCATTTCCCACCAGGAAGAGGAATTAACCAAAGGCTCAGCGTGCCGTGCCGGAACCAGATTAGGGCCTGAAGCCATCCTGCGGTGTTGCGGCCAGCTCACGAGAAAGCGAGTTGAAGAAAGGAGCTCAGGGGCACTGTAATTCACAAACCTGCAGAGTTATAAATGACAGCTATCGTCCAAAAATATACTGAAGTAAGGCTGCCAAGAGGACTTGAAAGCGGGGCAGAATTGCAGGAAACCGATTTCAGGAGGTAGACTGGAATTGCATTGAAAGCATAGGAAAAGAGGCAGAACGTCCACAATGATGCACTTGGCCAAAAAGGGCGTATGCGTTTTTTCCTGAATATATTCAGGAAAAAACGCATACGCCCTTTTTGGCCAACCAAGCAAGCTTGCAAAGGAAATCTGCACTACAATGAAGTCTCACTTCCCCCCGGTCAAAAGGGCCATCTGAAAAAAGTGTAAAATCCAGAAAGGCAGGACAGGCCATGGAGAACTGGGAGCCTTGTTATGCTGATGGGCGGGATGTCAATTGCCAACAGCCACTCGGGAGAAGTGTATGGTGTTTCCTGAAACATCTAAAAAACAAAGCAACAGAGCCTAGGGCACTTCCACTTATGGTCCTATAGCTTAGGGAAATTAAAATCAAAAGACACAGCCACCCCAAAGGTTGGGACGGCTCTGTTTACAAGAACCTGGTTTACGGTACAAGTTCAATATCGCAGAAAGTGAAAAATGGATAAAGAAGTTGTGGTACTTACGTACAATGCAGTATCACTCAGCAATGAAATCTATGTCATCAGGCCCGTAGCAGCATAATGAGTGGATTCAGGTACGATGATTCTAACTGAAATAAGTCACACAGGAAAAGAAACATCATCAGATATCACTAATACACGGAATGTAACCTTGGCTACACAGGAACTGAATTACAAAACAGAACAGGGTCTCAAATTTAGAAACCCAACTTATGCTTGCTTAAGGGGAAAGGTGAGTTGGGGTGCTGCATAAAACCAGAGATTGAAATGAGCACAGATAAAGTTCCTTAAGCCAAATATGGAATAGACAAGAGCTACTCCTTGCTCAACGAAATGGACTCAACACCCCATATTAAATGCCTAAGAGTGTACCTGACTAGGAAGTATCTTAAAACCTATGGATTGCTATGTCTCTGAAAGAGAATCAAGTGTGTGTACAGGGGCATAAACGCAGCAGTGATAGGATTGGAGAGGTTCGGTGAGCAAATGAAGACCCTTTGAAGTCATATTGCATGGTACCCATTCCACGGGTCTCAACTCTCCAGGTTTAAGGTATTCTTCCTTCAGCTAAAACATGCATGTGGAACCCAGAGTATGATCAACCGTGTGATCGGGAGACGTGTTCCAATATGTGTCAGTTTTCGTCCCCTGGTACTCGGGTGCAACATGCCAGACGCTTTACTAACACTCTCCCGACTTGGAGAGTCAGTGCCTTTAACCTCCTGTTTGGCCCAGTTTGCAATTTCTGCGGAAGATGAACAGGAATAGGGAGAACCAATGACAGACTAGCTGGAGGTGTCTGGACGGGCAAATTTAACTCTCATTTCCCACCAGGAAGAGGAATTAACCAAAGGCTCAGCGTGCCGTGCCGGAACCAGATTAGGGCCTGAAGCCATCCTGCGGTGTTGCGGCCAGCTCACGAGAAAGCGAGTTGAAGAAAGGAGCTCAGGGGCACTGTAATTCACAAACCTGCAGAGTTATAAATGACAGCTATCGTCCAAAAATATACTGAAGTAAGGCTGCCAAGAGGACTTGAAAGCGGGGCAGAATTGCAGGAAACCGATTTCAGGAGGTAGACTGGAATTGCATTGAAAGCATAGGAAAAGAGGCAGAACGTCCACAATGATGCACTTGGCCAAAAAGGGCGTATGCGTTTTTTCCTGAATATATTCAGGAAAAAACGCATACGCCCTTTTTGGCCAACCAAGCAAGCTTGCAAAGGAAATCTGCACTACAATGAAGTCTCACTTCCCCCCGGTCAAAAGGGCCATCTGAAAAAAGTGTAAAATCCAGAAAGGCAGGACAGGCCATGGAGAACTGGGAGCCTTGTTATGCTGATGGGCGGGATGTCAATTGCCAACAGCCACTCGGGAGAAGTGTATGGTGTTTCCTGAAACATCTAAAAAACAAAGCAACAGAGCCTAGGGCACTTCCACTTATGGTAATATAGCTTAGGGAAATTAAAATCAAAAGACACAGCCACCCCAAAGGTTGGGACGGCTCTGTTTACAAGAACCTGGTTTACGGTACAAGTTCAATATCGCAGAAAGTGAAAAATGGATAAAGAAGTTGTGGTACTTACGTACAATGCAATATCACTCAGCAATGAAATCTATGTCATCAGGCCCGTAGCAGCATAATGAGTGGATTCAGGTACGATGATTCTAACTGAAATAAGTCACACAGAAAAAGAAACATCATAAGATATCACTAATACACGGAATGTAACCTTGGCTACACAGGAACTGAATTACAAAACAGAACAGGGTCTCAAATTTAGAAACCCAACTTATGCTTGCTTAAGGGGAAAGGTGAGTTGGGGTGCTGCATAAAACCAGAGATTGAAATGAGCACAGATAAAGTTCCTTAAGCCAAATATGGAATAGACAAGAGCTACTCCTTGCTCAACGAAATGGACTCAACACCCCATATTAAATGCCTAAGAGTGTACCTGACTAGGAAGTATCTTAAAACCTATGGATTGCTATGTCTCTGAAAGAGAATCAAGTGTGTGTACAGGGGCATAAACGCAGCAGTGATAGGATTGGAGAGGTTCGGTGAGCAAATGAAGACCCTTTGAAGTCATATTGCATGGTACCCATTCCACGAGTCTCAACTCTCCAGGTTTAAGGTATTCTTCCTTTAGCTAAAACATGCATGTGGAACCCAGAGTATGATCAACCGTGTGATCGGGAGACGTGTTCCAATATGTCTCAGTTTTCGTCCCCTGGTACTCGGGTGCAACATTCCAGACGCTTTACTAACACTCTCCCGACTTGGAGAGTCAGTGCCTTTAACCTCCTGTTTGGCCCAGTTTGCAATTTCTGCGGAAGATGAACAGGAATAGGGAGAACCAATGACAGACTAGCTGGAGGTGTCTGGACGGGCAAATTTAACTCTCATTTCCCACCAGGAAGAGGAATTAACCAAAGGCTCAGCGTGCCGTGCCGGAACCAGATTAGGGCCTGAAGCCATCCTGCGGTGTTGCGGCCAGCTCACGAGAAAGCGAGTTGAAGAAAGGAGCTCAGGGGCACTGTAATTCACAAACCTGCAGAGTTATAAATGACAGCTATCGTCCAAAAATATACTGAAGTAAGGCTGCCAAGAGGACTTGAAAGCGGGGCAGAATTGCAGGAAACCGATTTCAGGAGGTAGACTGGAATTGCATTTAAAGCATAGGAAAAGAGGCAGAACGTCCACAATGATGCACTTGGCCAAAAAGGGCGTATGCGTTTTTTCCTGAATATATTCAGGAAAAAACGCATACGCCCTTTTTGGCCAACCAAGCAAGCTTGCAAAGGAAATCTGCACTACAATGAAGTCTCACTTCCCCCCGGTCAAAAGGGCCATCTGAAAAAAGTGTAAAATCCAGAAAGGCAGGACAGGCCATGGAGAACTGGGAGCCTTGTTATGCTGATGGGCGGGATGTAAATTGCCAACAGCCACTCGGGAGAAGTGTATGGTGTTTCCTGAAACATCTAAAAAACAAAGCAACAGAGCCTAGGGCACTTCCACTTATGGTAATATAGCTTAGGGAAATTAAAATCAAAAAGACACAGCCACCCCAAAGGTTGGGACGGCTCTGTTTACAAGAACCTGGTTTACGGTACAAGTTCAATATCGCAGAAAGTGAAAAATGGATAAAGAAGTTGTGGTACTTACGTACAATGCAGTATCACTCAGCAATGAAATCTATGTCATCAGGCCCGTAGCAGCATAATGAGTGGATTCAGGTACGATGATTCTAACTGAAATAAGTCACACAGGAAAAGAAACATCATAAGATATCACTAATACACGGAATGTAACCTTGGCTACACAGGAACTGAATTACAAAACAGAACAGGGTCTCAAATTTAGAAACCCAACTTATGCTTGCTTAAGGGGAAAGGTGAGTTGGGGTGCTGCATAAAACCAGAGATTGAAATGAGCACAGATAAAGTTCCTTAAGCCAAATATGGAATAGACAAGAGCTACTCCTTGCTCAACGAAATGGACTCAACACCCCATATTAAATGCCTAAGAGTGTACCTGACTAGGAAGTATCTTAAAACCTATGGATTGCTATGTCTCTGAAAGAGAATCAAGTGTGTGTACAGGGGCATAAACGCAGCAGTGATAGGATTGGAGAGGTTCGGTGAGCAAATGAAGACCCTTTGAAGTCATATTGCATGGTACCCATTCCACGGGTCTCAACTCTCCAGTTTTAACGTATTCTTCCTTCAGCTAAAACATGCATGTGGAACCCAGAGTATGATCAACCGTGTGATCGGGAGATGTGTTCCAATATGTGTCAGTTTTCGTCCCTTGGTACTCGGGCGCAACATTCCAGACGCTTTACTAACACTCTCCCGACTTGGAGAGTCAGTGCCTTTAACCTCCTGTTTGGCCCAGTTTGCAATTTCTGCGGAAGATGAACAGGAATAGGGAGAACCAATGACAGACTAGCTGGAGGTGTCTGGACGGGCAAATTTAACTCTCATTTCCCACCAGGAAGAGGAATTAACCAAAGGCTCAGCGTGCCGTGCCGGAACCAGATTAGGGCCTGAAGCCATCCTGCGGTGTTGCGGCCAGCTCACGAGAAAGCGAGTTGAAGACAGGAGCTCAGGGGCACTGTAATTCACAAACCTGCAGAGTTATAAATGACAGCTATCGTCCAAAAATATACTGAAGTAAGGCTGCCAAGAAGACTTGAAAGCGGGGCAGAATTGCAGGAAACCGATTTCAGGAGGTAGACTGGAATTGCATTTAAAGCATAGGAAAAGAGGCAGAACGTCCACAATGATGCACTTGGCCAAAAAGGGCGTATGCGTTTTTTCCTGAATATATTCAGGAAAAAACGCATACGCCCTTTTTGGCCAACCAAGCAAGCTTGCAAAGGAAATCTGCACTACAATGAAGTCTCACTTCCCCCCGGTCAAAAGGGCCATCTGAAAAAAGTGTAAAATCCAGAAAGGCAGGACAGGCCATGGGAACTGGGAGCCTTGTTATGCTGATGGGCGGGATGTCAATTGCCAACAGCCACTCGGGAGAAGTGTATGGTGTTTCCTGAAACATCTAAAAAACAAAGCAACAGAGCCTAGGGCACTTCCACTTATGGTCCTATAGCTTAGGGAAATTAAAATCAAAAAGACACAGCCACCCCAAAGGTTGGGACGGCTCTGTTTACAAGAACCTGGTTTACGGTACAAGTTCAATATCGCAGAAAGTGAAAAATGGATAAAGAAGTTGTGGTACTTACGTACAATGCAGTATCACTCAGCAATGAAATCTATGTCATCAGGCCCGTAGCAGCATAATGAGTGGATTCAGGTACGATGATTCTAACTGAAATAAGTCACACAGGAAAAGAAACATCATCAGATATCACTAATACACGGAATGTAACCTTGGCTACACAGGAACTGAATTACAAAACAGAACAGGGTCTCAAATTTAGAAAACCAACTTATTCTTGCTTAAGGGGAAAGGTGAGTTGGGGTGCTGCATAAAACCAGAGATTGAAATGAGCACAGATAAAGTTCCTTAAGCCAAATATTGAATAGACAAGAGCTACTCCTTGCTCAACGAAATGGACTCAACACCCCATATTAAATGCCTAAGAGTGTACCTGACTAGGAAGTATCTTAAAACCTATGGATTGCTATGTCTCTGAAAGAGAATCAAGTGTGTGTACAGGGGCATAAACGCAGCAGTGATAGGATTGGAGAGGTTCGGTGAGCAAATGAAGACCCTTTGAAGTCATATTGCATGGTACCCATTCCACGGGTCTCAACTCTCCAGGTTTAAGGTATTCTTCCTTCAGCTAAAACATGCATGTGGAACCCAGAGTATGATCAACCGTGTGATCGGGAGACGTGTTCCAATATGTGTCAGTTTTCGTCCCCTGGTACTCGGGTGCAACATGCCAGACGCTTTACTAACACTCTCCCGACTTGGAGAGTCAGTGCCTTTAACCTCCTGTTTGGCCCAGTTTGCAATTTCTGCGGAAGATGAACAGGAATAGGGAGAACCAATGACAGACTAGCTGGAGGTGTCTGGACGGGCAAATTTAACTCTCATTTCCCACCAGGAAGAGGAATTAACCAAAGGCTCAGCGTGCCGTGCCGGAACCAGATTAGGGCCTGAAGCCATCCTGCGGTGTTGCGGCCAGCTCACGAGAAAGCGAGTTGAAGAAAGGAGCTCAGGGGCACTGTAATTCACAAACCTGCAGAGTTATAAATGACAGCTATCGTCCAAAAATATACTGAAGTAAGGCTGCCAAGAGGACTTGAAAGCGGGGCAGAATTGCAGGAAACCGATTTCAGGAGGTAGACTGGAATTGCATTGAAAGCATAGGAAAAGAGGCAGAACGTCCACAATGATGCACTTGGCCAAAAAGGGCGTATGCGTTTTTTCCTGAATATATTCAGGAAAAAACGCATACGCCCTTTTTGGCCAACCAAGCAAGCTTGCAAAGGAAATCTGCACTACAATGAAGTCTCACTTCACCCCGGTCAAAAGGGCCATCTGAAAAAAGTGTAAAATCCAGAAAGGCAGGACAGGCCATGGAGAACTGGGAGCCTTGTTATGCTGATGGGCGGGATGTCAATTGCCAACAGCCACTCGGGAGAAGTGTATGGTGTTTCCTGAAACATCTAAAAAACAAAGCAACAGAGCCTAGGGCACTTCCACTTATGGTCCTATAGCTTAGGGAAATTAAAATCAAAAAGACACAGCCACCCCAAATGTTGGGACGGCTCTGTTTACAAGAACCTGGTTTACGGTACAAGTTCAATATCGCAGAAAGTGAAAAATGGATAAAGAAGTTGTGGTACTTACGTACAATGCAGTATCACTCAGCAATGAAATCTATGTCATCAGGCCCGTAGCAGCATAATGAGTGGATTCAGGTACGATGATTCTAACTGAAATAAGTCACACAGGAAAAGAAACATCATCAGATATCACTAATACACGGAATGTAACCTTGGCTACACAGGAACTGAATTACAAAACAGAACAGGGTCTCAAATTTAGAAAACCAACTTATGCTTGCTTAAGGGGAAAGGTGAGTTGGGGTGCTGCATAAAACCAGAGATTGAAATGAGCACAGATAAAGTTCCTTAAGCCAAATATGGAATAGACAAGAGCTACTCCTTGCTCAACGAAATGGACTCAACACCCCATATTAAATGCCTAAGAGTGTACCTGACTAGGAAGTATCTTAAAACCTATGGATTGCTATGTCTCTGAAAGAGAATCAAGTGTGTGTACAGGGGCATAAACGCAGCAGTGATAGGATTGGAGAGGTTCGGTGAGCAAATGAAGACCCTTTGAAGTCATATTGCATGGTACCCATTCCACGAGTCTCAACTCTCCAGGTTTAAGGTATTCTTCCTTTAGCTAAAACATGCATGTGGAACCCAGAGTATGATCAACCGTGTGATCGGGAGACGTGTTCCAATATGTCTCAGTTTTCGTCCCCTGGTACTCGGGTGCAACATTCCAGACGCTTTACTAACACTCTCCCGACTTGGAGAGTCAGTGCCTTTAACCTCCTGTTTGGCCCAGTTTGCAATTTCTGCGGAAGATGAACAGGAATAGGGAGAACCAATGACAGACTAGCTGGAGGTGTCTGGACGGGCAAATTTAACTCTCATTTCCCACCAGGAAGAGGAATTAACCAAAGGCTCAGCGTGCCGTGCCGGAACCAGATTAGGGCCTGAAGCCATCCTGCGGTGTTGCGGCCAGCTCACGAGAAAGCGAGTTGAAGAAAGGAGCTCAGGGGCACTGTAATTCACAAACCTGCAGAGTTATAAATGACAGCTATCGTCCAAAAATATACTGAAGTAAGGCTGCCAAGAGGACTTGAAAGCGGGGCAGAATTGCAGGAAACCGATTTCAGGAGGTAGACTGGAATTGCATTGAAAGCATAGGAAAAGAGGCAGAACGTCCACAATGATGCACTTGGCCAAAAAGGGCGTATGCGTTTTTTCCTGAATATATTCAGGAAAAAACGCATACGCCCTTTTTGGCCAACCAAGCAAGCTTGCAAAGGAAATCTGCACTACAATGAAGTCTCACTTCCCCCCGGTCAAAAGGGCCATCTGAAAAAAGTGTAAAATCCAGAAAGGCAGGACAGGCCATGGAGAACTGGGAGCCTTGTTATGCTGATGGGCGGGATGTCAATTGCCAACAGCCACTCGGGAGAAGTGTATGGTGTTTCCTGAAACATCTAAAAAACAAAGCAACAGAGCCTAGGGCACTTCCACTTATGGTCCTATAGCTTAGGGAAATTAAAATCAAAAAGACACAGCCACCCCAAAGGTTGGGACGGCTCTGTTTACAAGAACCTGGTTTACGGTACAAGTTCAATATCGCAGAAAGTGAAAAATGGATAAAGAAGTTGTGGTACTTACGTACAATGCAGTATCACTCAGCAATGAAATCTATGTCATCAGGCCCGTAGCAGCATAATGAGTGGATTCAGGTACGATGATTCTAACTGAAATAAGTCACACAGGAAAAGAAACATCATCAGATATCACTAATACACGGAATGTAACCTTGGCTACACAGGAACTGAATTACAAAACAGAACAGGGTCTCAAATTTAGAAAACCAACTTATGCTTGCTTAAGGGGAAAGGTGAGTTGGGGTGCTGCATAAAACCAGAGATTGAAATGAGCACAGATAAAGTTCCTTAAGCCAAATATTGAATAGACAAGAGCTACTCCTTGCTCAACGAAATGGACTCAACACCCCATATTAAATGCCTAAGAGTGTACCTGACTAGGAAGTATCTTAAAACCTATGGATTGCTATGTCTCTGAAAGAGAATCAAGTGTGTGTACAGGGGCATAAACGCAGCAGTGATAGGATTGGAGAGGTTCGGTGAGCAAATGAAGACCCTTTGAAGTCATATTGCATGGTACCCATTCCACGAGTCTCAACTCTCCAGGTTTAAGGTATTCTTCCTTTAGCTAAAACATGCATGTGGAACCCAGAGTATGATCAACCGTGTGATCGGGAGACGTGTTCCAATATGTCTCAGTTTTCGTCCCCTGGTACTCGGGTGCAACATTCCAGACGCTTTACTAACACTCTCCCGACTTGGAGAGTCAGTGCCTTTAACCTCCTGTTTGGCCCAGTTTGCAATTTCTGCGGAAGATGAACAGGAATAGGGAGAACCAATGACAGACTAGCTGGAGGTGTCTGGACGGGCAAATTTAACTCTCATTTCCCACCAGGAAGAGGAATTAACCAAAGGCTCAGCGTGCCATGCCGGAACCAGATTAGGGCCTGAAGCCATCCTGCGGTGTTGCGGCCAGCTCACGAGAAAGCGAGTTGAAGAAAGGAGCTCAGGGGCACTGTAATTCACAAACCTGCAGAGTTATAAATGACAGCTATCGTCCAAAAATATACTGAAGTAAGGCTGCCAAGAGGACTTGAAAGCGGGGCAGAATTGCAGGAAACCGATTTCAGGAGGTAGACTGGAATTGCATTGAAAGCATAGGAAAAGAGGCAGAACGTCCACAATGATGCACTTGGCCAAAAAGGGCGTATGCGTTTTTTCCTGAATATATTCAGGAAAAAACGCATACGCCCTTTTTGGCCAACCAAGCAAGCTTGCAAAGGAAATCTGCACTACAATGAAGTCTCACTTCCCCCCGGTCAAAAGGGCCATCTGAAAAAAGTGTAAAATCCAGAAAGGCAGGACAGGCCATGGAGAACTGGGAGCCTTGTTATGCTGATGGGCGGGATGTCAATTGCCAACAGCCACTCGGGAGAAGTGTATGGTGTTTCCTGAAACATCTAAAAAACAAAGCAACAGAGCCTAGGGCACTTCCACTTATGGTCCTATAGCTTAGGGAAATTAAAATCAAAAAGACACAGCCACCCCAAAGGTTGGGACGGCTCTGTTTACAAGAACCTGGTTTACGGTACAAGTTCAATATCGCAGAAAGTGAAAAATGGATAAAGAAGTTGTGGTACTTACGTACAATGCAGTATCACTCAGCAATGAAATCTATGTCATCAGGCCCGTAGCAGCATAATGAGTGGATTCAGGTACGATGATTCTAACTGAAATAAGTCACACAGGAAAAGAAACATCATCAGATATCACTAATACACGGAATGTAACCTTGGCTACACAGGAACTGAATTACAAAACAGAACAGGGTCTCAAATTTAGAAAACCAACTTATGCTTGCTTAAGGGGAAAGGTGAGTTGGGGTGCTGCATAAAACCAGAGATTGAAATGAGCACAGATAAAGTTCCTTAAGCCAAATATGGAATAGACAAGAGCTACTCCTTGCTCAACGAAATGGACTCAACACCCCATATTAAATGCCTAAGAGTGTACCTGACTAGGAAGTATCTTAAAACCTATGGATTGCTATGTCTCTGAAAGAGAATCAAGTGTGTGTACAGGGGCATAAACGCAGCAGTGATAGGATTGGAGAGGTTCGGTGAGCAAATGAAGACCCTTTGAAGTCATATTGCATGGTACCCATTCCACGAGTCTCAACTCTCCAGGTTTAAGGTATTCTTCCTTTAGCTAAAACATGCATGTGGAACCCAGAGTATGATCAACCGTGTGATCGGGAGACGTGTTCCAATATGTCTCAGTTTTCGTCCCCTGGTACTCGGGTGCAACATTCCAGACGCTTTACTAACACTCTCCCGACTTGGAGAGTCAGTGCCTTTAACCTCCTGTTTGGCCCAGTTTGCAATTTCTGCGGAAGATGAACAGGAATAGGGAGAACCAATGACAGACTAGCTGGAGGTGTCTGGACGGGCAAATTTAACTCTCATTTCCCACCAGGAAGAGGAATTAACCAAAGGCTCAGCGTGCCGTGCCGGAACCAGATTAGGGCCTGAAGCCATCCTGCGGTGTTGCGGCCAGCTCACGAGAAAGCGAGTTGAAGAAAGGAGCTCAGGGGCACTGTAATTCACAAACCTGCAGAGTTATAAATGACAGCTATCGTCCAAAAATATACTGAAGTAAGGCTGCCAAGAGGACTTGAAAGCGGGGCAGAATTGCAGGAAACCGATTTCAGGAGGTAGACTGGAATTGCATTGAAAGCATAGGAAAAGAGGCAGAACGTCCACAATGATGCACTTGGCCAAAAAGGGCGTATGCGTTTTTTCCTGAATATATTCAGGAAAAAACGCATACGCCCTTTTTGGCCAACCAAGCAAGCTTGCAAAGGAAATCTGCACTACAATGAAGTCTCACTTCCCCCCGGTCAAAAGGGCCATCTGAAAAAAGTGTAAAATCCAGAAAGGCAGGACAGGCCATGGAGAACTGGGAGCCTTGTTATGCTGATGGGCGGGATGTCAATTGCCAACAGCCACTCGGGAGAAGTGTATGGTGTTTCCTGAAACATCTAAAAAACAAAGCAACAGAGCCTAGGGCACTTCCACTTATGGTCCTATAGCTTAGGGAAATTAAAATCAAAAAGACACAGCCACCCCAAAGGTTGGGACGGCTCTGTTTACAAGAACCTGGTTTACGGTACATGTTCAATATCGCAGAAAGTGAAAAATGGATAAAGAAGTTGTGGTACTTACGTACAATGCAGTATCACTCAGCAATGAAATCTATGTCATCAGGCCCGTAGCAGCATAATGAGTGGATTCAGGTACGATGATTCTAACTGAAATAAGTCACACAGGAAAAGAAACATCATCAGATATCACTAATACACGGAATGTAACCTTGGCTACACAGGAACTGAATTACAAAACAGAACAGGGTCTCAAATTTAGAAAACCAACTTATGCTTGCTTAAGGGGAAAGGTGAGTTGGGGTGCTGCATAAAACCAGAGATTGAAATGAGCACAGATAAAGTTCCTTAAGCCAAATATTGAATAGACAAGAGCTACTCCTTGCTCAACGAAATGGACTCAACACCCCATATTAAATGCCTAAGAGTGTACCTGACTAGGAAGTATCTTAAAACCTATGGATTGCTATGTCTCTGAAAGAGAATCAAGTGTGTGTACAGGGGCATAAACGCAGCAGTGATAGGATTGGAGAGGTTCGGTGAGCAAATGAAGACCCTTTGAAGTCATATTGCATGGTACCCATTCCACGAGTCTCAACTCTCCAGGTTTAAGGTATTCTTCCTTTAGCTAAAACATGCATGTGGAACCCAGAGTATGATCAACCGTGTGATCGGGAGACGTGTTCCAATATGTGTCAGTTTTCGTCCCCTGGTACTCGGGTGCAACATTCCAGACGCTTTACTAACACTCTCCCGACTTGGAGAGTCAGTGCCTTTAACCTCCTGTTTGGCCCAGTTTGCAATTTCTGCGGAAGATGAACAGGAATAGGGAGAACCAATGACAGACTAGCTGGAGGTGTCTGGACGGGCAAATTTAACTCTCATTTCCCACCAGGAAGAGGAATTAACCAAAGGCTCAGCGTGCCGTGCCGGAACCAGATTAGGGCCTGAAGCCATCCTGCGGTGTTGCGGCCAGCTCACGAGAAAGCGAGTTGAAGAAAGGAGCTCAGGGGCACTGTAATTCACAAACCTGCAGAGTTATAAATGACAGCTATCGTCCAAAAATATACTGAAGTAAGGCTGCCAAGAGGACTTGAAAGCGGGGCAGAATTGCAGGAAACCGATTTCAGGAGGTAGACTGGAATTGCATTGAAAGCATAGGAAAAGAGGCAGAACGTCCACAATGATGCACTTGGCCAAAAAGGGCGTATGCGTTTTTTCCTGAATATATTCAGGAAAAAACGCATACGCCCTTTTTGGCCAACCAAGCAAGCTTGCAAAGGAAATCTGCACTACAATGAAGTCTCACTTCCCCCCGGTCAAAAGGGCCATCTGAAAAAAGTGTAAAATCCAGAAAGGCAGGACAGGCCATGGAGAACTGGGAGCCTTGTTATGCTGATGGGCGGGATGTAAATTGCCAACAGCCACTCGGGAGAAGTGTATGGTGTTTCCTGAAACATCTAAAAAACAAAGCAACAGAGCCTAGGGCACTTCCACTTATGGTCCTATAGCTTAGGGAAATTAAAATCAAAAAGACACAGCCACCCCAAAGGTTGGGACGGCTCTGTTTACAAGAACCTGGTTTACGGTACAAGTTCAATATCGCAGAAAGTGAAAAATGGATAAAGAAGTTGTGGTACTTACGTACAATGCAGTATCACTCAGCAATGAAATCTATGTCATCAGGCCCGTAGCAGCATAATGAGTGGATTCAGGTACGATGATTCTAACTGAAATAAGTCACACAGGAAAAGAAACATCATCAGATATCACTAATACACGGAATGTAACCTTGGCTACACAGGAACTGAATTACAAAACAGAACAGGGTCTCAAATTTAGAAAACCAACTTATGCTTGCTTAAGGGGAAAGGTGAGTTGGGGTGCTGCATAAAACCAGAGATTGAAATGAGCACAGATAAAGTTCCTTAAGCCAAATATGGAATAGACAAGAGCTACTCCTTGCTCAACGAAATGGACTCAACACCCCATATTAAATGCCTAAGAGTGTACCTGACTATGAAGTATCTTAAAACCTATGGATTGCTATGTCTCTGAAAGAGAATCAAGTGTGTGTACAGGGGCATAAACGCAGCAGTGATAGGATTGGAGAGGTTCGGTGAGCAAATGAAGACCCTTTGAAGTCATATTGCATGGTACCCATTCCACGGGTCTCAACTCTCCAGGTTTAAGGTATTCTTCCTTCAGCTAAAACATGCATGTGGAACCCAGAGTATGATCAACCGTGTGATCGGGAGACGTGTTCCAATATGTGTCAGTTTTCGTCCCCTGGTACTCGGGTGCAACATTCCAGACGCTTTACTAACACTCTCCCGACTTGGAGAGTCAGTGCCTTTAACCTCCTGTTTGGCCCAGTTTGCAATTTCTGTGGAAGATGAACAGGAATAGGGAGAACCAATGACAGACTAGCTGGAGGTGTCTGGACGGGCAAATTTAACTCTCATTTCCCACCAGGAAGAGGAATTAACCAAAGGCTCAGCGTGCCGTGCCGGAACCAGATTAGGGCCTGAAGCCATCCTGCGGTGTTGCGGCCAGCTCACGAGAAAGCGAGTTGAAGAAAGGAGCTCGGGGCACTCTAATTCACAAACCTGCAGAGTTATAAATGACAGCTATCGTCCAAAAATATACTGAAGTAAGGCTGCCAAGAGGACTTGAAAGCGGGGCAGAATTGCAGGAAACCGATTTCAGGAGGTAGACTGGAATTGCATTGAAAGCATAGGAAAAGAGGCAGAACGTCCACAATGATGCACTTGGCCAAAAAGGGCGTATGCGTTTTTTCCTGAATATATTCAGGAAAAAACGCATACGCCCTTTTTGGCCAACCAAGCAAGCTTGCAAAGGAAATCTGCACTACAATGAAGTCTCACTTCCCCCCGGTCAAAAGGGCCATCTGAAAAAAGTGTAAAATCCAGAAAGGCAGGACAGGCCATGGAGAACTGGGAGCCTTGTTATGCTGATGGGCGGGATGTCAATTGCCAACAGCCACTCGGGAGAAGTGTATGGTGTTTCCTGAAACATCTAAAAAACAAAGCAACAGAGCCTAGGGCACTTCCACTTATGGTCCTATAGCTTAGGGAAATTAAAATCAAAAAGACACAGCCACCCCAAAGGTTGGGACGGCTCTGTTTACAAGAACCTGGTTTACGGTACAAGTTCAATATCGCAGAAAGTGAAAAATGGATAAAGAAGTTGTGGTACTTACGTACAATGCAGTATCACTCAGCAATGAAATCTATGTCATCAGGCCCGTAGCAGCATAATGAGTGGATTCAGGTACGATGATTCTAACTGAAATAAGTCACACAGGAAAAGAAACATCATAAGATATCACTAATACACGGAATGTAACCTTGGCTACACAGGAACTGAATTACAAAACAGAACAGGGTCTCAAATTTAGAAACCCAACTTATGCTTGTTTAAGGGGAAAGGTGAGTTGGGGTGCTGCATAAAACCAGAGATTGAAATGAGCACAGATAAAGTTCCTTAAGCCAAATATGGAATAGACAAGAGCTACTCCTTGCTCAACGAAATGGACTCAACACCCCATATTAAATGCCTAAGAGTGTACCTGACTAGGAAGTATCTTAAAACCTATGGATTGCTATGTCTCTGAAAGAGAATCAAGTGTGTGTACAGGGGCATAAACGCAGCAGTGATAGGATTGGAGAGGTTCGGTGAGCAAATGAAGACCCTTTGAAGTCATATTGCATGGTACCCATTCCACGGGTCTCAACTCTCCAGGTTTAAGGTATTCTTCCTTCAGCTAAAACATGCATGTGGAACCCAGAGTATGATCAACCGTGTGATCGGGAGACGTGTTCCAATATGTGTCAGTTTTCGTCCCCTGGTACTCGGGTGCAACATTCCAGACGCTTTACTAACACTCTCCCGACTTGGAGAGTCAGTGCCTTTAACCTCCTGTTTGGCCCAGTTTGCAATTTCTGCGGAAGATGAACAGGAATAGGGAGAACCAATGACAGACTAGCTGGAGGTGTCTGGACGGGCAAATTTAACTCTCATTTCCCACCAGGAAGAGGAATTAACCAAAGGCTCAGCGTGCCGTGCCGGAACCAGATTAGGGCCTGAAGCCATCCTGCGGTGTTGCGGCCAGCTCACGAGAAAGCGAGTTGAAGAAAGGAGCTCAGGGGCACTGTAATTCACAAACCTGCAGAGTTATAAATGACAGCTATCGTCCAAAAATATACTGAAGTAAGGCTGCCAAGAGGACTTGAAAGCGGGGCAGAATTGCAGGAAACCGATTTCAGGAGGTAGACTGGAATTGCATTGAAAGCATAGGAAAAGAGGCAGAACGTCCACAATGATGCACTTGGCCAAAAAGGGCGTATGCGTTTTTTCCTGAATATATTCAGGAAAAAACGCATACGCCCTTTTTGGCCAACCAAGCAAGCTTGCAAAGGAAATCTGCACTACAATGAAGTCTCACTTCCCCCCGGTCAAAAGGGCCATCTGAAAAAAGTGTAAAATCCAGAAAGGCAGGACAGGCCATGGAGAACTGGGAGCCTTGTTATGCTGATGGGCGGGATGTAAATTGCCAACAGCCACTCGGGAGAAGTGTATGGTGTTTCCTGAAACATCTAAAAAACAAAGCAACAGAGCCTAGGGCACTTCCACTTATGGTAATATAGCTTAGGGAAATTAAAATCAAAAAGACACAGCCACCCCAAAGGTTGGGACGGCTCTGTTTACAAGAACCTGGTTTACGGTACAAGTTCAATATCGCAGAAAGTGAAAAATGGATAAAGAAGTTGTGGTACTTACGTACAATGCAGTATCACTCAGCAATGAAATCTATGTCATCAGGCCCGTAGCAGCATAATGAGTGGATTCAGGTACGATGATTCTAACTGAAATAAGTCACACAGGAAAAGAAACATCATCAGATATCACTAATACACGGAATGTAACCTTGGCTACACAGGAACTGAATTACAAAACAGAACAGGGTCTCAAATTTAGAAACCCAACTTATGCTTGCTTAAGGGGAAAGGTGAGTTGGGGTGCTGCATAAAACCAGAGATTGAAATGAGCACAGATAAAGTTCCTTAAGCCAAATATGGAATAGACAAGAGCTACTCCTTGCTCAACGAAATGGACTCAACACCCCATATTAAATGCCTAAGAGTGTACCTGACTAGGAAGTATCTTAAAACCTATGGATTGCTATGTCTCTGAAAGAGAATCAAGTGTGTGTACAGGGGCATAAACGCAGCAGTGATAGGATTGGAGAGGTTCGGTGAGCAAATGAAGACCCTTTGAAGTCATATTGCATGGTACCCATTCCACGGGTCTCAACTCTCCAGGTTTAAGGTATTCTTCCTTCAGCTAAAACATGCATGTGGAACCCAGAGTATGATCAACCGTGTGATCGGGAGACGTGTTCCAATATGTGTCAGTTTTCGTCCCCTGGTACTCGGGTGCAACATTCCAGACGCTTTACTAACACTCTCCCGACTTGGAGAGTCAGTGCCTTTAACCTCCTGTTTGGCCCAGTTTGCAATTTCTGCGGAAGATGAACAGGAATAGGGAGAACCAATGAGAGACTAGCTGGAGGTGTCTGGACGGGCAAATTTAACTCTCATTTCCCACCAGGAAGAGGAATTAACCAAAGGCTCAGCGTGCCGTGCCGGAACCAGATTAGGGCCTGAAGCCATCCTGCGGTGTTGCGGCCAGCTCACAAGAAAGCGAGTTGAAGAAAGGAGCTCAGGGGCACTGTAATTCACAAACCTGCAGAGTTATAAATGACAGCTATCGTCCAAAAATATACTGAAGTAAGGCTGCCAAGAGGACTTGAAAGCGGGGCAGAATTGCAGGAAACCGATTTCAGGAGGTAGACTGGAATTGCATTGAAAGCATAGGAAAAGAGGCAGAACGTCCACAATGATGCACTTGGCCAAAAAGGGCGTATGCGTTTTTTCCTGAATATATTCAGGAAAAAACGCATACGCCCTTTTTGGCCAACCAAGCAAGCTTGCAAAGGAAATCTGCACTACAATGAAGTCTCACTTCCCCCCGGTCAAAAGGGCCATCTGAAAAAAGTGTAAAATCCAGAAAGGCAGGACAGGCCATGGAGAACTGGGAGCCTTGTTATGCTGATGGGCGGGATGTCAATTGCCAACAGCCACTCGGGAGAAGTGTATGGTGTTTCCTGAAACATCTAAAAAACAAAGCAACAGAGCCTAGGGCACTTCCACTTATGGTAATATAGCTTAGGGAAATTAAAATCAAAAGACACAGCCACCCCAAAGGTTGGGACGGCTCTGTTTACAAGAACCTGGTTTACGGTACAAGTTCAATATCGCAGAAAGTGAAAAATGGATAAAGAAGTTGTGGTACTTACGTACAATGCAGTATCACTCAGCAATGAAATCTATGTCATCAGGCCCGTAGCAGCATAATGAGTGGATTCAGGTACGATGATTCTAACTGAAATAAGTCACACAGAAAAAGAAACATCATAAGATATCACTAATACACGGAATGTAACCTTGGCTACACAGGAACTGAATTACAAAACAGAACAGGGTCTCAAATTTAGAAACCCAACTTATGCTTGCTTAAGGGGAAAGGTGAGTTGGGGTGCTGCATAAAACCAGAGATTGAAATGAGCACAGATAAAGTTCCTTAAGCCAAATATGGAATAGACAAGAGCTACTCCTTGCTCAACGAAATGGACTCAACACCCCATATTAAATGCCTAAGAGTGTACCTGACTAGGAAGTATCTTAAAACCTATGGATTGCTATGTCTCTGAAAGAGAATCAAGTGTGTGTACAGGGGCATAAACGCAGCAGTGATAGGATTGGAGAGGTTCGGTGAGCAAATGAAGACCCTTTGAAGTCATATTGCATGGTACCCATTCCACGAGTCTCAACTCTCCAGGTTTAAGGTATTCTTCCTTTAGCTAAAACATGCATGTGGAACCCAGAGTATGATCAACCGTGTGATCGGGAGACGTGTTCCAATATGTGTCAGTTTTCGTCCCCTGGTACTCGGGTGCAACATTCCAGACGCTTTACTAACACTCTCCCGACTTGGAGAGTCAGTGCCTTTAACCTCCTGTTTGGCCCAGTTTGCAATTTCTGCGGAAGATGAACAGGAATAGGGAGAACCAATGACAGACTAGCTGGAGGTGTCTGGACGGGCAAATTTAACTCTCATTTCCCACCAGGAAGAGGAATTAACCAAAGGCTCAGCGTGCCGTGCCGGAACCAGATTAGGGCCTGAAGCCATCCTGCGGTGTTGCGGCCAGCTCACGAGAAAGCGAGTTGAAGAAAGGAGCTCAGGGGCACTGTAATTCACAAACCTGCAGAGTTATAAATGACAGCTATCGTCCAAAAATATACTGAAGTAAGGCTGCCAAGAGGACTTGAAAGCGGGGCAGAATTGCAGGAAACCGATTTCAGGAGGTAGACTGGAATTGCATTTAAAGCATAGGAAAAGAGGCAGAACGTCCACAATGATGCACTTGGCCAAAAAGGGCGTATGCGTTTTTTCCTGAATATATTCAGGAAAAAACGCATACGCCCTTTTTGGCCAACCAAGCAAGCTTGCAAAGGAAATCTGCACTACAATGAAGTCTCACTTCCCCCCGGTCAAAAGGGCCATCTGAAAAAAGTGTAAAATCCAGAAAGGCAGGACAGGCCATGGAGAACTGGGAGCCTTGTTATGCTGATGGGCGGGATGTCAATTGCCAACAGCCACTCGGGAGAAGTGTATGGTGTTTCCTGAAACATCTAAAAAACAAAGCAACAGAGCCTAGGGCACTTCCACTTATGGTCCTATAGCTTAGGGAAATTAAAATCAAAAAGACACAGCCACCCCAAAGGTTGGGACGGCTCTGTTTACAAGAACCTGGTTTACGGTACAAGTTCAATATCGCAGAAAGTGAAAAATGGATAAAGAAGTTGTGGTACTTACGTACAATGCAGTATCACTCAGCAATGAAATCTATGTCATCAGGCCCGTAGCAGCATAATGAGTGGATTCAGGTACGATGATTCTAACTGAAATAAGTCACACAGGAAAAGAAACATCATCAGATATCACTAATACACGGAATGTAACCTTGGCTACACAGGAACTGAATTACAAAACAGAACAGGGTCTCAAATTTAGAAAACCAACTTATGCTTGCTTAAGGGGAAAGGTGAGTTGGGGTGCTGCATAAAACCAGAGATTGAAATGAGCACAGATAAAGTTCCTTAAGCCAAATATTGAATAGACAAGAGCTACTCCTTGCTCAACGAAATGGACTCAACACCCCATATTAAATGCCTAAGAGTGTACCTGACTAGGAAGTATCTTAAAACCTATGGATTGCTATGTCTCTGAAAGAGAATCAAGTGTGTGTACAGGGGCATAAACGCAGCAGTGATAGGATTGGAGAGGTTCGGTGAGCAAATGAAGACCCTTTGAAGTCATATTGCATGGTACCCATTCCACGGGTCTCAACTCTCCAGGTTTAAGGTATTCTTCCTTCAGCTAAAACATGCATGTGGAACCCAGAGTATGATCAACCGTGTGATCGGGAGACGTGTTCCAATATGTGTCAGTTTTCGTCCCCTGGTACTCGGGTGCAACATGCCAGACGCTTTACTAACACTCTCCCGACTTGGAGAGTCAGTGCCTTTAACCTCCTGTTTGGCCCAGTTTGCAATTTCTGCGGAAGATGAACAGGAATAGGGAGAACCAATGACAGACTAGCTGGAGGTGTCTGGACGGGCAAATTTAACTCTCATTTCCCACCAGGAAGAGGAATTAACCAAAGGCTCAGCGTGCCGTGCCGGAACCAGATTAGGGCCTGAAGCCATCCTGCGGTGTTGCGGCCAGCTCACGAGAAAGCGAGTTGAAGAAAGGAGCTCAGGGGCACTGTAATTCACAAACCTGCAGAGTTATAAATGACAGCTATCGTCCAAAAATATACTGAAGTAAGGCTGCCAAGAGGACTTGAAAGCGGGGCAGAATTGCAGGAAACCGATTTCAGGAGGTAGACTGGAATTGCATTGAAAGCATAGGAAAAGAGGCAGAACGTCCACAATGATGCACTTGGCCAAAAAGGGCGTATGCGTTTTTTCCTGAATATATTCAGGAAAAAACGCATACGCCCTTTTTGGCCAACCAAGCAAGCTTGCAAAGGAAATCTGCACTACAATGAAGTCTCACTTCACCCCGGTCAAAAGGGCCATCTGAAAAAAGTGTAAAATCCAGAAAGGCAGGACAGGCCATGGAGAACTGGGAGCCTTGTTATGCTGATGGGCGGGATGTCAATTGCCAACAGCCACTCGGGAGAAGTGTATGGTGTTTCCTGAAACATCTAAAAAACAAAGCAACAGAGCCTAGGGCACTTCCACTTATGGTCCTATAGCTTAGGGAAATTAAAATCAAAAAGACACAGCCACCCCAAATGTTGGGACGGCTCTGTTTACAAGAACCTGGTTTACGGTACAAGTTCAATATCGCAGAAAGTGAAAAATGGATAAAGAAGTTGTGGTACTTACGTACAATGCAGTATCACTCAGCAATGAAATCTATGTCATCAGGCCCGTAGCAGCATAATGAGTGGATTCAGGTACGATGATTCTAACTGAAATAAGTCACACAGGAAAAGAAACATCATCAGATATCACTAATACACGGAATGTAACCTTGGCTACACAGGAACTGAATTACAAAACAGAACAGGGTCTCAAATTTAGAAAACCAACTTATGCTTGCTTAAGGGGAAAGGTGAGTTGGGGTGCTGCATAAAACCAGAGATTGAAATGAGCACAGATAAAGTTCCTTAAGCCAAATATGGAATAGACAAGAGCTACTCCTTGCTCAACGAAATGGACTCAACACCCCATATTAAATGCCTAAGAGTGTACCTGACTAGGAAGTATCTTAAAACCTATGGATTGCTATGTCTCTGAAAGAGAATCAAGTGTGTGTACAGGGGCATAAACGCAGCAGTGATAGGATTGGAGAGGTTCGGTGAGCAAATGAAGACCCTTTGAAGTCATATTGCATGGTACCCATTCCACGAGTCTCAACTCTCCAGGTTTAAGGTATTCTTCCTTTAGCTAAAACATGCATGTGGAACCCAGAGTATGATCAACCGTGTGATCGGGAGACGTGTTCCAATATGTCTCAGTTTTCGTCCCCTGGTACTCGGGTGCAACATTCCAGACGCTTTACTAACACTCTCCCGACTTGGAGAGTCAGTGCCTTTAACCTCCTGTTTGGCCCAGTTTGCAATTTCTGCGGAAGATGAACAGGAATAGGGAGAACCAATGACAGACTAGCTGGAGGTGTCTGGACGGGCAAATTTAACTCTCATTTCCCACCAGGAAGAGGAATTAACCAAAGGCTCAGCGTGCCGTGCCGGAACCAGATTAGGGCCTGAAGCCATCCTGCGGTGTTGCGGCCAGCTCACGAGAAAGCGAGTTGAAGAAAGGAGCTCAGGGGCACTGTAATTCACAAACCTGCAGAGTTATAAATGACAGCTATCGTCCAAAAATATACTGAAGTAAGGCTGCCAAGAGGACTTGAAAGCGGGGCAGAATTGCAGGAAACCGATTTCAGGAGGTAGACTGGAATTGCATTGAAAGCATAGGAAAAGAGGCAGAACGTCCACAATGATGCACTTGGCCAAAAAGGGCGTATGCGTTTTTTCCTGAATATATTCAGGAAAAAACGCATACGCCCTTTTTGGCCAACCAAGCAAGCTTGCAAAGGAAATCTGCACTACAATGAAGTCTCACTTCCCCCCGGTCAAAAGGGCCATCTGAAAAAAGTGTAAAATCCAGAAAGGCAGGACAGGCCATGGAGAACTGGGAGCCTTGTTATGCTGATGGGCGGGATGTAAATTGCCAACAGCCACTCGGGAGAAGTGTATGGTGTTTCCTGAAACATCTAAAAAACAAAGCAACAGAGCCTAGGGCACTTCCACTTATGGTCCTATAGCTTAGGGAAATTAAAATCAAAAAGACACAGCCACCCCAAAGGTTGGGACGGCTCTGTTTACAAGAACCTGGTTTACGGTACAAGTTCAATATCGCAGAAAGTGAAAAATGGATAAAGAAGTTGTGGTACTTACGTACAATGCAGTATCACTCAGCAATGAAATCTATGTCATCAGGCCCGTAGCAGCATAATGAGTGGATTCAGGTACGATGATTCTAACTGAAATAAGTCACACAGGAAAAGAAACATCATCAGATATCACTAATACACGGAATGTAACCTTGGCTACACAGGAACTGAATTACAAAACAGAACAGGGTCTCAAATTTAGAAAACCAACTTATGCTTGCTTAAGGGGAAAGGTGAGTTGGGGTGCTGCATAAAACCAGAGATTGAAATGAGCACAGATAAAGTTCCTTAAGCCAAATATGGAATAGACAAGAGCTACTCCTTGCTCAACGAAATGGACTCAACACCCCATATTAAATGCCTAAGAGTGTACCTGACTATGAAGTATCTTAAAACCTATGGATTGCTATGTCTCTGAAAGAGAATCAAGTGTGTGTACAGGGGCATAAACGCAGCAGTGATAGGATTGGAGAGGTTCGGTGAGCAAATGAAGACCCTTTGAAGTCATATTGCATGGTACCCATTCCACGGGTCTCAACTCTCCAGGTTTAAGGTATTCTTCCTTCAGCTAAAACATGCATGTGGAACCCAGAGTATGATCAACCGTGTGATCGGGAGACGTGTTCCAATATGTGTCAGTTTTCGTCCCCTGGTACTCGGGTGCAACATTCCAGACGCTTTACTAACACTCTCCCGACTTGGAGAGTCAGTGCCTTTAACCTCCTGTTTGGCCCAGTTTGCAATTTCTGTGGAAGATGAACAGGAATAGGGAGAACCAATGACAGACTAGCTGGAGGTGTCTGGACGGGCAAATTTAACTCTCATTTCCCACCAGGAAGAGGAATTAACCAAAGGCTCAGCGTGCCGTGCCGGAACCAGATTAGGGCCTGAAGCCATCCTGCGGTGTTGCGGCCAGCTCACGAGAAAGCGACTTGAAGAAAGGAGCTCAGGGGCACTGTAATTCACAAACCTGCAGAGTTATAAATGACAGCTATCGTCCAAAAATATACTGAAGTAAGGCTGCCAAGAGGACTTGAAAGCGGGGCAGAATTGCAGGAAACCGATTTCAGGAGGTAGACTGGAATTGCATTTAAAGCATAGGAAAAGAGGCAGAACGTCCACAATGATGCACTTGGCCAAAAAGGGCGTATGCGTTTTTTCCTGAATATATTCAGGAAAAAACGCATACGCCCTTTTTGGCCAACCAAGCAAGCTTGCAAAGGAAATCTGCACTACAATGAAGTCTCACTTCCCCCCGGTCAAAAGGGCCATCTGAAAAAAGTGTAAAATCCAGAAAGGCAGGACAGGCCATGGAGAACTGGGAGCCTTGTTATGCTGATGGGCGGGATGTAAATTGCCAACAGCCACTCGGGAGAAGTGTATGGTGTTTCCTGAAACATCTAAAAAACAAAGCAACAGAGCCTAGGGCACTTCCACTTATGGTCCTATAGCTTAGGGAAATTAAAATCAAAAAGACACAGCCACCCCAAAAGTTGGGACGGCTCTGTTTACAAGAACCTGGTTTACGGTACAAGTTCAATATCGCAGAAAGTGAAAAATGGATAAAGAAGTTGTGGTACTTACGTACAATGCAGTATCACTCAGCAATGAAATCTATGTCATCAGGCCCGTAGCAGCATAATGAGTGGATTCAGGTACGATGATTCTAACTGAAATAAGTCACACAGGAAAAGAAACATCATAAGATATCACTAATACACGGAATGTAACCTTGGCTACACAGGAACTGAATTACAAAACAGAACAGGGTCTCAAATTTAGAAACCCAACTTATGCTTGCTTAAGGGGAAAGGTGAGTTGGGGTGCTGCATAAAACCAGAGATTGAAATGAGCACAGATAAAGTTCCTTAAGCCAAATATGGAATAGACAAGAGCTACTCCTTGCTCAACGAAATGGACTCAACACCCCATATTAAATGCCTAAGAGTGTACCTGACTAGGAAGTATCTTAAAACCTATGGATTGCTATGTCTCTGAAAGAGAATCAAGTGTGTGTACAGGGGCATAAACGCAGCAGTGATAGGATTGGAGAGGTTCGGTGAGCAAATGAAGACCCTTTGAAGTCATATTGCATGGTACCCATTCCACGGGTCTCAACTCTCCAGGTTTAAGGTATTCTTCCTTCAGCTAAAACATGCATGTGGAACCCAGAGTATGATCAACCGTGTGATCGGGAGACGTGTTCCAATATGTGTCAGTTTTCGTCCCCTGGTACTCGGGTGCAACATTCCAGACGCTTTACTAACACTCTCCCGACTTGGAGAGTCAGTGCCTTTAACCTCCTGTTTGGCCCAGTTTGCAATTTCTGCGGAAGATGAACAGGAATAGGGAGAACCAATGACAGACTAGCTGGAGGTGTCTGGACGGGCAAATTTAACTCTCATTTCCCACCAGGAAGAGGAATTAACCAAAGGCTCAGCGTGCCGTGCCGGAACCAGATTAGGGCCTGAAGCCATCCTGCGGTGTTGCGGCCAGCTCACGAGAAAGCGAGTTGAAGAAAGGAGCTCAGGGGCACTGTAATTCACAAACCTGCAGAGTTATAAATGACAGCTATCGTCCAAAAATATACTGAAGTAAGGCTGCCAAGAGGACTTGAAAGCGGGGCAGAATTGCAGGAAACCGATTTCAGGAGGTAGACTGGAATTGCATTGAAAGCATAGGAAAAGAGGCAGAACGTCCACAATGATGCACTTGGCCAAAAAGGGCGTATGCGTTTTTTCCTGAATATATTCAGGAAAAAACGCATACGCCCTTTTTGGCCAACCAAGCAAGCTTGCAAAGGAAATCTGCACTACAATGAAGTCTCACTTCCCCCCGGTCAAAAGGGCCATCTGAAAAAAGTGTAAAATCCAGAAAGGCAGGACAGGCCATGGAGAACTGGGAGCCTTGTTATGCTGATGGGCGGGATGTAAATTGCCAACAGCCACTCGGGAGAAGTGTATGGTGTTTCCTGAAACATCTAAAAAACAAAGCAACAGAGCCTAGGGCACTTCCACTTATGGTCCTATAGCTTAGGGAAATTAAAATCAAAAAGACACAGCCACCCCAAAGGTTGGGACGGCTCTGTTTACAAGAACCTGGTTTACGGTACAAGTTCAATATCGCAGAAAGTGAAAAATGGATAAAGAAGTTGTGGTACTTACGTACAATGCAGTATCACTCAGCAATGAAATCTATGTCATCAGGCCCGTAGCAGCATAATGAGTGGATTCAGGTACGATGATTCTAACTGAAATAAGTCACACAGGAAAAGAAACATCATCAGATATCACTAATACACGGAATGTAACCTTGGCTACACAGGAACTGAATTACAAAACAGAACAGGGTCTCAAATTTAGAAACCCAACTTATGCTTGCTTAAGGGGAAAGGTGAGTTGGGGTGCTGCATAAAACCAGAGATTGAAATGAGCACAGATAAAGTTCCTTAAGCCAAATATGGAATAGACAAGAGCTACTCCTTGCTCAACGAAATGGACTCAACACCCCATATTAAATGCCTAAGAGTGTACCTGACTAGGAAGTATCTTAAAACCTATGGATTGCTATGTCTCTGAAAGAGAATCAAGTGTGTGTACAGGGGCATAAACGCAGCAGTGATAGGATTGGAGAGGTTCGGTGAGCAAATGAAGACCCTTTGAAGTCATATTGCATGGTACCCATTCCACGGGTCTCAACTCTCCAGGTTTAAGGTATTCTTCCTTCAGCTAAAACATGCATGTGGAACCCAGAGTATGATCAACCGTGTGATCGGGAGACGTGTTCCAATATGTGTCAGTTTTCGTCCCCTGGTACTCGGGTGCAACATTCCAGACGCTTTACTAACACTCTCCCGACTTGGAGAGTCAGTGCCTTTAACCTCCTGTTTGGCCCAGTTTGCAATTTCTGCGGAAGATGAACAGGAATAGGGAGAACCAATGACAGACTAGCTGGAGGTGTCTGGACGGGCAAATTTAACTCTCATTTCCCACCAGGAAGAGGAATTAACCAAAGGCTCAGCGTGCCGTGCCGGAACCAGATTAGGGCCTGAAGCCATCCTGCGGTGTTGCGGCCAGCTCACGAGAAAGCGAGTTGAAGAAAGGAGCTCAGGGGCACTGTAATTCACAAACCTGCAGAGTTATAAATGACAGCTATCGTCCAAAAATATACTGAAGTAAGGCTGCCAAGAGGACTTGAAAGCGGGGCAGAATTGCAGGAAACCGATTTCAGGAGGTAGACTGGAATTGCATTGAAAGCATAGGAAAAGAGGCAGAACGTCCACAATGATGCACTTGGCCAAAAAGGGCGTATGCGTTTTTTCCTGAATATATTCAGGAAAAAACGCATACGCCCTTTTTGGCCAACCAAGCAAGCTTGCAAAGGAAATCTGCACTACAATGAAGTCTCACTTCCCCCCGGTCAAAAGGGCCATCTGAAAAAAGTGTAAAATCCAGAAAGGCAGGACAGGCCATGGAGAACTGGGAGCCTTGTTATGCTGATGGGCGGGATGTAAATTGCCAACAGCCACTCGGGAGAAGTGTATGGTGTTTCCTGAAACATCTAAAAAACAAAGCAACAGAGCCTAGGGCACTTCCACTTATGGTCCTATAGCTTAGGGAAATTAAAATCAAAAAGACACAGCCACCCCAAAGGTTGGGACGGCTCTGTTTACAAGAACCTGGTTTACGGTACAAGTTCAATATCGCAGAAAGTGAAAAATGGATAAAGAAGTTGTGGTACTTACGTACAATGCAGTATCACTCAGCAATGAAATCTATGTCATCAGGCCCGTAGCAGCATAATGAGTGGATTCAGGTACGATGATTCTAACTGAAATAAGTCACACAGGAAAAGAAACATCATCAGATATCACTAATACACGGAATGTAACCTTGGCTACACAGGAACTGAATTACAAAACAGAACAGGGTCTCAAATTTAGAAAACCAACTTATGCTTGCTTAAGGGGAAAGGTGAGTTGGGGTGCTGCATAAAACCAGAGATTGAAATGAGCACAGATAAAGTTCCTTAAGCCAAATATGGAATAGACAAGAGCTACTCCTTGCTCAACGAAATGGACTCAACACCCCATATTAAATGCCTAAGAGTGTACCTGACTATGAAGTATCTTAAAACCTATGGATTGCTATGTCTCTGAAAGAGAATCAAGTGTGTGTACAGGGGCATAAACGCAGCAGTGATAGGATTGGAGAGGTTCGGTGAGCAAATGAAGACCCTTTGAAGTCATATTGCATGGTACCCATTCCACGGGTCTCAACTCTCCAGGTTTAAGGTATTCTTCCTTCAGCTAAAACATGCATGTGGAACCCAGAGTATGATCAACCGTGTGATCGGGAGACGTGTTCCAATATGTGTCAGTTTTCGTCCCCTGGTACTCGGGTGCAACATTCCAGACGCTTTACTAACACTCTCCCGACTTGGAGAGTCAGTGCCTTTAACCTCCTGTTTGGCCCAGTTTGCAATTTCTGTGGAAGATGAACAGGAATAGGGAGAACCAATGACAGACTAGCTGGAGGTGTCTGGACGGGCAAATTTAACTCTCATTTCCCACCAGGAAGAGGAATTAACCAAAGGCTCAGCGTGCCGTGCCGGAACCAGATTAGGGCCTGAAGCCATCCTGCGGTGTTGCGGCCAGCTCACGAGAAAGCGACTTGAAGAAAGGAGCTCAGGGGCACTGTAATTCACAAACCTGCAGAGTTATAAATGACAGCTATCGTCCAAAAATATACTGAAGTAAGGCTGCCAAGAGGACTTGAAAGCGGGGCAGAATTGCAGGAAACCGATTTCAGGAGGTAGACTGGAATTGCATTTAAAGCATAGGAAAAGAGGCAGAACGTCCACAATGATGCACTTGGCCAAAAAGGGCGTATGCGTTTTTTCCTGAATATATTCAGGAAAAAACGCATACGCCCTTTTTGGCCAACCAAGCAAGCTTGCAAAGGAAATCTGCACTACAATGAAGTCTCACTTCCCCCCGGTCAAAAGGGCCATCTGAAAAAAGTGTAAAATCCAGAAAGGCAGGACAGGCCATGGAGAACTGGGAGCCTTGTTATGCTGATGGGCGGGATGTAAATTGCCAACAGCCACTCGGGAGAAGTGTATGGTGTTTCCTGAAACATCTAAAAAACAAAGCAACAGAGCCTAGGGCACTTCCACTTATGGTCCTATAGCTTAGGGAAATTAAAATCAAAAAGACACAGCCACCCCAAAAGTTGGGACGGCTCTGTTTACAAGAACCTGGTTTACGGTACAAGTTCAATATCGCAGAAAGTGAAAAATGGATAAAGAAGTTGTGGTACTTACGTACAATGCAGTATCACTCAGCAATGAAATCTATGTCATCAGGCCCGTAGCAGCATAATGAGTGGATTCAGGTACGATGATTCTAACTGAAATAAGTCACACAGGAAAAGAAACATCATAAGATATCACTAATACACGGAATGTAACCTTGGCTACACAGGAACTGAATTACAAAACAGAACAGGGTCTCAAATTTAGAAACCCAACTTATGCTTGCTTAAGGGGAAAGGTGAGTTGGGGTGCTGCATAAAACCAGAGATTGAAATGAGCACAGATAAAGTTCCTTAAGCCAAATATGGAATAGACAAGAGCTACTCCTTGCTCAACGAAATGGACTCAACACCCCATATTAAATGCCTAAGAGTGTACCTGACTAGGAAGTATCTTAAAACCTATGGATTGCTATGTCTCTGAAAGAGAATCAAGTGTGTGTACAGGGGCATAAACGCAGCAGTGATAGGATTGGAGAGGTTCGGTGAGCAAATGAAGACCCTTTGAAGTCATATTGCATGGTACCCATTCCACGGGTCTCAACTCTCCAGGTTTAAGGTATTCTTCCTTCAGCTAAAACATGCATGTGGAACCCAGAGTATGATCAACCGTGTGATCGGGAGACGTGTTCCAATATGTGTCAGTTTTCGTCCCCTGGTACTCGGGTGCAACATTCCAGACGCTTTACTAACACTCTCCCGACTTGGAGAGTCAGTGCCTTTAACCTCCTGTTTGGCCCAGTTTGCAATTTCTGCGGAAGATGAACAGGAATAGGGAGAACCAATGACAGACTAGCTGGAGGTGTCTGGACGGGCAAATTTAACTCTCATTTCCCACCAGGAAGAGGAATTAACCAAAGGCTCAGCGTGCCGTGCCGGAACCAGATTAGGGCCTGAAGCCATCCTGCGGTGTTGCGGCCAGCTCACGAGAAAGCGAGTTGAAGAAAGGAGCTCAGGGGCACTGTAATTCACAAACCTGCAGAGTTATAAATGACAGCTATCGTCCAAAAATATACTGAAGTAAGGCTGCCAAGAGGACTTGAAAGCGGGGCAGAATTGCAGGAAACCGATTTCAGGAGGTAGACTGGAATTGCATTGAAAGCATAGGAAAAGAGGCAGAACGTCCACAATGATGCACTTGGCCAAAAAGGGCGTATGCGTTTTTTCCTGAATATATTCAGGAAAAAACGCATACGCCCTTTTTGGCCAACCAAGCAAGCTTGCAAAGGAAATCTGCACTACAATGAAGTCTCACTTCCCCCCGGTCAAAAGGGCCATCTGAAAAAAGTGTAAAATCCAGAAAGGCAGGACAGGCCATGGAGAACTGGGAGCCTTGTTATGCTGATGGGCGGGATGTAAATTGCCAACAGCCACTCGGGAGAAGTGTATGGTGTTTCCTGAAACATCTAAAAAACAAAGCAACAGAGCCTAGGGCACTTCCACTTATGGTCCTATAGCTTAGGGAAATTAAAATCAAAAAGACACAGCCACCCCAAAGGTTGGGACGGCTCTGTTTACAAGAACCTGGTTTACGGTACAAGTTCAATATCGCAGAAAGTGAAAAATGGATAAAGAAGTTGTGGTACTTACGTACAATGCAGTATCACTCAGCAATGAAATCTATGTCATCAGGCCCGTAGCAGCATAATGAGTGGATTCAGGTACGATGATTCTAACTGAAATAAGTCACACAGGAAAAGAAACATCATCAGATATCACTAATACACGGAATGTAACCTTGGCTACACAGGAACTGAATTACAAAACAGAACAGGGTCTCAAATTTAGAAACCCAACTTATGCTTGCTTAAGGGGAAAGGTGAGTTGGGGTGCTGCATAAAACCAGAGATTGAAATGAGCACAGATAAAGTTCCTTAAGCCAAATATGGAATAGACAAGAGCTACTCCTTGCTCAACGAAATGGACTCAACACCCCATATTAAATGCCTAAGAGTGTACCTGACTAGGAAGTATCTTAAAACCTATGGATTGCTATGTCTCTGAAAGAGAATCAAGTGTGTGTACAGGGGCATAAACGCAGCAGTGATAGGATTGGAGAGGTTCGGTGAGCAAATGAAGACCCTTTGAAGTCATATTGCATGGTACCCATTCCACGGGTCTCAACTCTCCAGGTTTAAGGTATTCTTCCTTCAGCTAAAACATGCATGTGGAACCCAGAGTATGATCAACCGTGTGATCGGGAGACGTGTTCCAATATGTGTCAGTTTTCGTCCCCTGGTACTCGGGTGCAACATTCCAGACGCTTTACTAACACTCTCCCGACTTGGAGAGTCAGTGCCTTTAACCTCCTGTTTGGCCCAGTTTGCAATTTCTGCGGAAGATGAACAGGAATAGGGAGAACCAATGACAGACTAGCTGGAGGTGTCTGGACGGGCAAATTTAACTCTCATTTCCCACCAGGAAGAGGAATTAACCAAAGGCTCAGCGTGCCGTGCCGGAACCAGATTAGGGCCTGAAGCCATCCTGCGGTGTTGCGGCCAGCTCACGAGAAAGCGAGTTGAAGAAAGGAGCTCAGGGGCACTGTAATTCACAAACCTGCAGAGTTATAAATGACAGCTATCGTCCAAAAATATACTGAAGTAAGGCTGCCAAGAGGACTTGAAAGCGGGGCAGAATTGCAGGAAACCGATTTCAGGAGGTAGACTGGAATTGCATTGAAAGCATAGGAAAAGAGGCAGAACGTCCACAATGATGCACTTGGCCAAAAAGGGCGTATGCGTTTTTTCCTGAATATATTCAGGAAAAAACGCATACGCCCTTTTTGGCCAACCAAGCAAGCTTGCAAAGGAAATCTGCACTACAATGAAGTCTCACTTCCCCCCGGTCAAAAGGGCCATCTGAAAAAAGTGTAAAATCCAGAAAGGCAGGACAGGCCATGGAGAACTGGGAGCCTTGTTATGCTGATGGGCGGGATGTAAATTGCCAACAGCCACTCGGGAGAAGTGTATGGTGTTTCCTGAAACATCTAAAAAACAAAGCAACAGAGCCTAGGGCACTTCCACTTATGGTCCTATAGCTTAGGGAAATTAAAATCAAAAAGACACAGCCACCCCAAAGGTTGGGACGGCTCTGTTTACAAGAACCTGGTTTACGGTACAAGTTCAATATCGCAGAAAGTGAAAAATGGATAAAGAAGTTGTGGTACTTACGTACAATGCAGTATCACTCAGCAATGAAATCTATGTCATCAGGCCCGTAGCAGCATAATGAGTGGATTCAGGTACGATGATTCTAACTGAAATAAGTCACACAGGAAAAGAAACATCATCAGATATCACTAATACACGGAATGTAACCTTGGCTACACAGGAACTGAATTACAAAACAGAACAGGGTCTCAAATTTAGAAAACCAACTTATGCTTGCTTAAGGGGAAAGGTGAGTTGGGGTGCTGCATAAAACCAGAGATTGAAATGAGCACAGATAAAGTTCCTTAAGCCAAATATGGAATAGACAAGAGCTACTCCTTGCTCAACGAAATGGACTCAACACCCCATATTAAATGCCTAAGAGTGTACCTGACTATGAAGTATCTTAAAACCTATGGATTGCTATGTCTCTGAAAGAGAATCAAGTGTGTGTACAGGGGCATAAACGCAGCAGTGATAGGATTGGAGAGGTTCGGTGAGCAAATGAAGACCCTTTGAAGTCATATTGCATGGTACCCATTCCACGGGTCTCAACTCTCCAGGTTTAAGGTATTCTTCCTTCAGCTAAAACATGCATGTGGAACCCAGAGTATGATCAACCGTGTGATCGGGAGACGTGTTCCAATATGTGTCAGTTTTCGTCCCCTGGTACTCGGGTGCAACATTCCAGACGCTTTACTAACACTCTCCCGACTTGGAGAGTCAGTGCCTTTAACCTCCTGTTTGGCCCAGTTTGCAATTTCTGTGGAAGATGAACAGGAATAGGGAGAACCAATGACAGACTAGCTGGAGGTGTCTGGACGGGCAAATTTAACTCTCATTTCCCACCAGGAAGAGGAATTAACCAAAGGCTCAGCGTGCCGTGCCGGAACCAGATTAGGGCCTGAAGCCATCCTGCGGTGTTGCGGCCAGCTCACGAGAAAGCGACTTGAAGAAAGGAGCTCAGGGGCACTGTAATTCACAAACCTGCAGAGTTATAAATGACAGCTATCGTCCAAAAATATACTGAAGTAAGGCTGCCAAGAGGACTTGAAAGCGGGGCAGAATTGCAGGAAACCGATTTCAGGAGGTAGACTGGAATTGCATTTAAAGCATAGGAAAAGAGGCAGAACGTCCACAATGATGCACTTGGCCAAAAAGGGCGTATGCGTTTTTTCCTGAATATATTCAGGAAAAAACGCATACGCCCTTTTTGGCCAACCAAGCAAGCTTGCAAAGGAAATCTGCACTACAATGAAGTCTCACTTCCCCCCGGTCAAAAGGGCCATCTGAAAAAAGTGTAAAATCCAGAAAGGCAGGACAGGCCATGGAGAACTGGGAGCCTTGTTATGCTGATGGGCGGGATGTAAATTGCCAACAGCCACTCGGGAGAAGTGTATGGTGTTTCCTGAAACATCTAAAAAACAAAGCAACAGAGCCTAGGGCACTTCCACTTATGGTCCTATAGCTTAGGGAAATTAAAATCAAAAAGACACAGCCACCCCAAAAGTTGGGACGGCTCTGTTTACAAGAACCTGGTTTACGGTACAAGTTCAATATCGCAGAAAGTGAAAAATGGATAAAGAAGTTGTGGTACTTACGTACAATGCAGTATCACTCAGCAATGAAATCTATGTCATCAGGCCCGTAGCAGCATAATGAGTGGATTCAGGTACGATGATTCTAACTGAAATAAGTCACACAGGAAAAGAAACATCATAAGATATCACTAATACACGGAATGTAACCTTGGCTACACAGGAACTGAATTACAAAACAGAACAGGGTCTCAAATTTAGAAACCCAACTTATGCTTGCTTAAGGGGAAAGGTGAGTTGGGGTGCTGCATAAAACCAGAGATTGAAATGAGCACAGATAAAGTTCCTTAAGCCAAATATGGAATAGACAAGAGCTACTCCTTGCTCAACGAAATGGACTCAACACCCCATATTAAATGCCTAAGAGTGTACCTGACTAGGAAGTATCTTAAAACCTATGGATTGCTATGTCTCTGAAAGAGAATCAAGTGTGTGTACAGGGGCATAAACGCAGCAGTGATAGGATTGGAGAGGTTCGGTGAGCAAATGAAGACCCTTTGAAGTCATATTGCATGGTACCCATTCCACGGGTCTCAACTCTCCAGGTTTAAGGTATTCTTCCTTCAGCTAAAACATGCATGTGGAACCCAGAGTATGATCAACCGTGTGATCGGGAGACGTGTTCCAATATGTGTCAGTTTTCGTCCCCTGGTACTCGGGTGCAACATTCCAGACGCTTTACTAACACTCTCCCGACTTGGAGAGTCAGTGCCTTTAACCTCCTGTTTGGCCCAGTTTGCAATTTCTGCGGAAGATGAACAGGAATAGGGAGAACCAATGACAGACTAGCTGGAGGTGTCTGGACGGGCAAATTTAACTCTCATTTCCCACCAGGAAGAGGAATTAACCAAAGGCTCAGCGTGCCGTGCCGGAACCAGATTAGGGCCTGAAGCCATCCTGCGGTGTTGCGGCCAGCTCACGAGAAAGCGAGTTGAAGAAAGGAGCTCAGGGGCACTGTAATTCACAAACCTGCAGAGTTATAAATGACAGCTATCGTCCAAAAATATACTGAAGTAAGGCTGCCAAGAGGACTTGAAAGCGGGGCAGAATTGCAGGAAACCGATTTCAGGAGGTAGACTGGAATTGCATTGAAAGCATAGGAAAAGAGGCAGAACGTCCACAATGATGCACTTGGCCAAAAAGGGCGTATGCGTTTTTTCCTGAATATATTCAGGAAAAAACGCATACGCCCTTTTTGGCCAACCAAGCAAGCTTGCAAAGGAAATCTGCACTACAATGAAGTCTCACTTCCCCCCGGTCAAAAGGGCCATCTGAAAAAAGTGTAAAATCCAGAAAGGCAGGACAGGCCATGGAGAACTGGGAGCCTTGTTATGCTGATGGGCGGGATGTAAATTGCCAACAGCCACTCGGGAGAAGTGTATGGTGTTTCCTGAAACATCTAAAAAACAAAGCAACAGAGCCTAGGGCACTTCCACTTATGGTCCTATAGCTTAGGGAAATTAAAATCAAAAAGACACAGCCACCCCAAAGGTTGGGACGGCTCTGTTTACAAGAACCTGGTTTACGGTACAAGTTCAATATCGCAGAAAGTGAAAAATGGATAAAGAAGTTGTGGTACTTACGTACAATGCAGTATCACTCAGCAATGAAATCTATGTCATCAGGCCCGTAGCAGCATAATGAGTGGATTCAGGTACGATGATTCTAACTGAAATAAGTCACACAGGAAAAGAAACATCATCAGATATCACTAATACACGGAATGTAACCTTGGCTACACAGGAACTGAATTACAAAACAGAACAGGGTCTCAAATTTAGAAACCCAACTTATGCTTGCTTAAGGGGAAAGGTGAGTTGGGGTGCTGCATAAAACCAGAGATTGAAATGAGCACAGATAAAGTTCCTTAAGCCAAATATGGAATAGACAAGAGCTACTCCTTGCTCAACGAAATGGACTCAACACCCCATATTAAATGCCTAAGAGTGTACCTGACTAGGAAGTATCTTAAAACCTATGGATTGCTATGTCTCTGAAAGAGAATCAAGTGTGTGTACAGGGGCATAAACGCAGCAGTGATAGGATTGGAGAGGTTCGGTGAGCAAATGAAGACCCTTTGAAGTCATATTGCATGGTACCCATTCCACGGGTCTCAACTCTCCAGGTTTAAGGTATTCTTCCTTCAGCTAAAACATGCATGTGGAACCCAGAGTATGATCAACCGTGTGATCGGGAGACGTGTTCCAATATGTGTCAGTTTTCGTCCCCTGGTACTCGGGTGCAACATTCCAGACGCTTTACTAACACTCTCCCGACTTGGAGAGTCAGTGCCTTTAACCTCCTGTTTGGCCCAGTTTGCAATTTCTGCGGAAGATGAACAGGAATAGGGAGAACCAATGACAGACTAGCTGGAGGTGTCTGGACGGGCAAATTTAACTCTCATTTCCCACCAGGAAGAGGAATTAACCAAAGGCTCAGCGTGCCGTGCCGGAACCAGATTAGGGCCTGAAGCCATCCTGCGGTGTTGCGGCCAGCTCACGAGAAAGCGAGTTGAAGAAAGGAGCTCAGGGGCACTGTAATTCACAAACCTGCAGAGTTATAAATGACAGCTATCGTCCAAAAATATACTGAAGTAAGGCTGCCAAGAGGACTTGAAAGCGGGGCAGAATTGCAGGAAACCGATTTCAGGAGGTAGACTGGAATTGCATTTAAAGCATAGGAAAAGAGGCAGAACGTCCACAATGATGCACTTGGCCAAAAAGGGCGTATGCGTTTTTTCCTGAATATATTCAGGAAAAAACGCATACGCCCTTTTTGGCCAACCAAGCAAGCTTGCAAAGGAAATCTGCACTACAATGAAGTCTCACTTCCCCCCGGTCAAAAGGGCCATCTGAAAAAAGTGTAAAATCCAGAAAGGCAGGACAGGCCATGGAGAACTGGGAGCCTTGTTATGCTGATGGGCGGGATGTCAATTGCCAACAGCCACTCGGGAGAAGTGTATGGTGTTTCCTGAAACATCTAAAAAACAAAGCAACAGAGCCTAGGGCACTTCCACTTATGGTCCTATAGCTTAGGGAAATTAAAATCAAAAGACACAGCCACCCCAAAGGTTGGGACGGCTCTGTTTACAAGAACCTGGTTTACGGTACAAGTTCAATATCGCAGAAAGTGAAAAATGGATAAAGAAGTTGTGGTACTTACGTACAATGCAATATCACTCAGCAATGAAATCTATGTCATCAGGCCCGTAGCAGCATAATGAGTGGATTCAGGTACGATGATTCTAACTGAAATAAGTCACACAGAAAAAGAAACATCATCAGATATCACTAATACACGGAATGTAACCTTGGCTACACAGGAACTGAATTACAAAACAGAACAGGGTCTCAAATTTAGAAACCCAACTTATGCTTGTTTAAGGGGAAAGGTGAGTTGGGGTGCTGCATAAAACCAGAGATTGAAATGAGCACAGATAAAGTTCCTTAAGCCAAATATGGAATAGACAAGAGCTACTCCTTGCTCAACGAAATGGACTCAACACCCCATATTAAATGCCTAAGAGTGTACCTGACTAGGAAGTATCTTAAAACCTATGGATTGCTATGTCTCTGAAAGAGAATCAAGTGTGTGTACAGGGGCATAAACGCAGCAGTGATAGGATTGGAGAGGTTCGGTGAGCAAATGAAGACCCTTTGAAGTCATATTGCATGGTACCCATTCCACGGGTCTCAACTCTCCAGGTTTAAGGTATTCTTCCTTCAGCTAAAACATGCATGTGGAACCCAGAGTATGATCAACCGTGTGATCGGGAGACGTGTTCCAATATGTGTCAGTTTTCGTCCCCTGGTACTCGGGTGCAACATGCCAGACGCTTTACTAACACTCTCCCGACTTGGAGAGTCAGTGCCTTTAACCTCCTGTTTGGCCCAGTTTGCAATTTCTGCGGAAGATGAACAGGAATAGGGAGAACCAATGACAGACTAGCTGGAGGTGTCTGGACGGGCAAATTTAACTCTCATTTCCCACCAGGAAGAGGAATTAACCAAAGGCTCAGCGTGCCGTGCCGGAACCAGATTAGGGCCTGAAGCCATCCTGCGGTGTTGCGGCCAGCTCACGAGAAAGCGACTTGAAGAAAGGAGCTCAGGGGCACTGTAATTCACAAACCTGCAGAGTTATAAATGACAGCTATCGTCCAAAAATATACTGAAGTAAGGCTGCCAAGAGGACTTGAAAGCGGGGCAGAATTGCAGGAAACCGATTTCAGGAGGTAGACTGGAATTGCATTGAAAGCATAGGAAAAGAGGCAGAACGTCCACAATGATGCACTTGGCCAAAAAGGGCGTATGCGTTTTTTCCTGAATATATTCAGGAAAAAACGCATACGCCCTTTTTGGCCAACCAAGCAAGCTTGCAAAGGAAATCTGCACTACAATGAAGTCTCACTTCCCCCCGGTCAAAAGGGCCATCTGAAAAAAGTGTAAAATCCAGAAAGGCAGGACAGGCCATGGAGAACTGGGAGCCTTGTTATGCTGATGGGCGGGATGTCAATTGCCAACAGCCACTCGGGAGAAGTGTATGGTGTTTCCTGAAACATCTAAAAAACAAAGCAACAGAGCCTAGGGCACTTCCACTTATGGTCCTATAGCTTAGGGAAATTAAAATCAAAAAGACACAGCCACCCCAAAGGTTGGGACGGCTCTGTTTACAAGAACCTGGTTTACGGTACAAGTTCAATATCGCAGAAAGTGAAAAATGGATAAAGAAGTTGTGGTACTTACGTACAATGCAGTATCACTCAGCAATGAAATCTATGTCATCAGGCCCGTAGCAGCATAATGAGTGGATTCAGGTACGATGATTCTAACTGAAATAAGTCACACAGAAAAAGAAACATCATAAGATATCACTAATACACGGAATGTAACCTTGGCTACACAGGAACTGAATTACAAAACAGAACAGGGTCTCAAATTTAGAAACCCAACTTATGCTTGCTTAAGGGGAAAGGTGAGTTGGGGTGCTGCATAAAACCAGAGATTGAAATGAGCACAGATAAAGTTCCTTAAGCCAAATATGGAATAGACAAGAGCTACTCCTTGCTCAACGAAATGGACTCAACACCCCATATTAAATGCCTAAGAGTGTACCTGACTAGGAAGTATCTTAAAACCTATGGATTGCTATGTCTCCGAAAGAGAATCAAGTGTGTGTACAGGGGCATAAACGCAGCAGTGATAGGATTGGAGAGGTTCGGTGAGCAAATGAAGACCCTTTGAAGTCATATTGCATGGTACCCATTCCACGGGTCTCAACTCTCCAGGTTTAAGGTATTCTTCCTTCAGCTAAAACATGCATGTGGAACCCAGAGTATGATCAACCGTGTGATCGGGAGACGTGTTCCAATATGTGTCAGTTTTCGTCCCCTGGTACTCGGGTGCAACATGCCAGACGCTTTACTAACACTCTCCCGACTTGGAGAGTCAGTGCCTTTAACCTCCTGTTTGGCCCAGTTTGCAATTTCTGCGGAAGATGAACAGGAATAGGGAGAACCAATGAGAGACTAGCTGGAGGTGTCTGGACGGGCAAATTTTACTCTCATTTCCCACCAGGAAGAGGAATTAACCAAAGGCTCAGCGTGCCGTGCCGGAACCAGATTAGGGCCTGAAGCCATCCTGCGGTGTTGCGGCCAGCTCACGAGAAAGCGAGTTGAAGAAAGGAGCTCAGGGGCACTGTAATTCACAAACCTGCAGAGTTATAAATGACAGCTATCGTCCAAAAATATACTGAAGTAAGGCTGCCAAGAGGACTTGAAAGCGGGGCAGAATTGCAGGAAACCGATTTCAGGAGGTAGACTGGAATTGCATTTAAAGCATAGGAAAAGAGGCAGAACGTCCACAATGATGCACTTGGCCAAAAAGGGCGTATGCGTTTTTTCCTGAATATATTCAGGAAAAAACGCATACGCCCTTTTTGGCCAACCAAGCAAGCTTGCAAAGGAAATCTGCACTACAATGAAGTCTCACTTCCCCCCGGTCAAAAGGGCCATCTGAAAAAAGTGTAAAATCCAGAAAGGCAGGACAGGCCATGGAGAACTGGGAGCCTTGTTATGCTGATGGGCGGGATGTCAATTGCCAACAGCCACTCGGGAGAAGTGTATGGTGTTTCCTGAAACATCTAAAAAACAAAGCAACAGAGCCTAGGGCACTTCCACTTATGGTCCTATAGCTTAGGGAAATTAAAATCAAAAAGACACAGCCACCCCAAATGTTGGGACGGCTCTGTTTACAAGAACCTGGTTTACGGTACAAGTTCAATATCGCAGAAAGTGAAAAATGGATAAAGAAGTTGTGGTACTTACGTACAATGCAGTATCACTCAGCAATGAAATCTATGTCATCAGGCCCGTAGCAGCATAATGAGTGGATTCAGGTACGATGATTCTAACTGAAATAAGTCACACAGGAAAAGAAACATCATCAGATATCACTAATACACGGAATGTAACCTTGGCTACACAGGAACTGAATTACAAAACAGAACAGGGTCTCAAATTTAGAAAACCAACTTATGCTTGCTTAAGGGGAAAGGTGAGTTGGGGTGCTGCATAAAACCAGAGATTGAAATGAGCACAGATAAAGTTCCTTAAGCCAAATATGGAATAGACAAGAGCTACTCCTTGCTCAACGAAATGGACTCAACACCCCATATTAAATGCCTAAGAGTGTACCTGACTAGGAAGTATCTTAAAACCTATGGATTGCTATGTCTCCGAAAGAGAATCAAGTGTGTGTACAGGGGCATAAACGCAGCAGTGATAGGATTGGAGAGGTTCGGTGAGCAAATGAAGACCCTTTGAAGTCATATTGCATGGTACCCATTCCACGGGTCTCAACTCTCCAGGTTTAAGGTATTCTTCCTTCAGCTAAAACATGCATGTGGAACCCAGAGTATGATCAACCGTGTGATCGGGAGACGTGTTCCAATATGTGTCAGTTTTCGTCCCCTGGTACTCGGGTGCAACATTCCAGACGCTTTACTAACACTCTCCCGACTTGGAGAGTCAGTGCCTTTAACCTCCTGTTTGGCCCAGTTTGCAATTTCTGTGGAAGATGAACAGGAATAGGGAGAACCAATGACAGACTAGCTGGAGGTGTCTGGACGGGCAAATTTAACTCTCATTTCCCACCAGGAAGAGGAATTAACCAAAGGCTCAGCGTGCCGTGCCGGAACCAGATTAGGGCCTGAAGCCATCCTGCGGTGTTGCGGCCAGCTCACGAGAAAGCGAGTTGAAGAAAGGAGCTCAGGGGCACTGTAATTCACAAACCTGCAGAGTTATAAATGACAGCTATCGTCCAAAAATATACTGAAGTAAGGCTGCCAAGAGGACTTGAAAGCGGGGCAGAATTGCAGGAAACCGATTTCAGGAGGTAGACTGGAATTGCATTTAAAGCATAGGAAAAGAGGCAGAACGTCCACAATGATGCACTTGGCCAAAAAGGGCGTATGCGTTTTTTCCTGAATATATTCAGGAAAACACGCATACGCCCTTTTTGGCCAACCAAGCAAGCTTGCAAAGGAAATCTGCACTACAATGAAGTCTCACTTCCCCCCGGTCAAAAGGGCCATCTGAAAAAAGTGTAAAATCCAGAAAGGCAGGACAGGCCATGGAGAACTGGGAGCCTTGTTATGCTGATGGGCGGGATGTCAATTGCCAACAGCCACTCGGGAGAAGTGTATGGTGTTTCCTGAAACATCTAAAAAACAAAGCAACAGAGCCTAGGGCACTTCCACTTATGGTCCTATAGCTTAGGGAAATTAAAATCAAAAGACACAGCCACCCCAAAGGTTGGGACGGCTCTGTTTACAAGAACCTGGTTTACGGTACAAGTTCAATATCGCAGAAAGTGAAAAATGGATAAAGAAGTTGTGGTACTTACGTACAATGCAATATCACTCAGCAATGAAATCTATGTCATCAGGCCCGTAGCAGCATAATGAGTGGATTCAGGTACGATGATTCTAACTGAAATAAGTCACACAGAAAAAGAAACATCATAAGATATCACTAATACACGGAATGTAACCTTGGCTACACAGGAACTGAATTACAAAACAGAACAGGGTCTCAAATTTAGAAACCCAACTTATGCTTGCTTAAGGGGAAAGGTGAGTTGGGGTGCTGCATAAAACCAGAGATTGAAATGAGCACAGATAAAGTTCCTTAAGCCAAATATGGAATAGACAAGAGCTACTCCTTGCTCAACGAAATGGACTCAACACCCCATATTAAATGCCTAAGAGTGTACCTGACTAGGAAGTATCTTAAAACCTATGGATTGCTATGTCTCCGAAAGAGAATCAAGTGTGTGTACAGGGGCATAAACGCAGCAGTGATAGGATTGGAGAGGTTCGGTGAGCAAATGAAGACCCTTTGAAGTCATATTGCGTGGTACCCATTCCACGGGTCTCAACTCTCCAGGTTTAAGGTATTCTTCCTTTAGCTAAAACATGCATGTGGAACCCAGAGTATGATCAACCGTGTGATCGGGAGACGTGTTCCAATATGTCTCAGTTTTCGTCCCCTGGTACTCGGGTGCAACATTCCAGACGCTTTACTAACACTCTCCCGACTTGGAGAGTCAGTGCCTTTAACCTCCTGTTTGGCCCAGTTTGCAATTTCTGCGGAAGATGAACAGGAATAGGGAGAACCAATGACAGACTAGCTGGAGGTGTCTGGACGGGCAAATTTAACTCTCATTTCCCACCAGGAAGAGGAATTAACCAAAGGCTCAGCGTGCCGTGCCGGAACCAGATTAGGGCCTGAAGCCATCCTGCGGTGTTGCGGCCAGCTCACGAGAAAGCGAGTTGAAGAAAGGAGCTCAGGGGCACTGTAATTCACAAACCTGCAGAGTTATAAATGACAGCTATCGTCCAAAAATATACTGAAGTAAGGCTGCCAAGAGGACTTGAAAGCGGGGCAGAATTGCAGGAAACCGATTTCAGGAGGTAGACTGGAATTGCATTTAAAGCATAGGAAAAGAGGCAGAACGTCCACAATGATGCACTTGGCCAAAAAGGGCGTATGCGTTTTTTCCTGAATATATTCAGGAAAAAACGCATACGCCCTTTTTGGCCAACCAAGCAAGCTTGCAAAGGAAATCTGCACTACAATGAAGTCTCACTTCCCCCCGGTCAAAAGGGCCATCTGAAAAAAGTGTAAAATCCAGAAAGGCAGGACAGGCCATGGAGAACTGGGAGCCTTGTTATGCTGATGGGCGGGATGTCAATTGCCAACAGCCACTCGGGAGAAGTGTATGGTGTTTCCTGAAACATCTAAAAAACAAAGCAACAGAGCCTAGGGCACTTCCACTTATGGTCCTATAGCTTAGGGAAATTAAAATCAAAAAGACACAGCCACCCCAAATGTTGGGACGGCTCTGTTTACAAGAACCTGGTTTACGGTACAAGTTCAATATCGCAGAAAGTGAAAAATGGATAAAGAAGTTGTGGTACTTACGTACAATGCAGTATCACTCAGCAATGAAATCTATGTCATCAGGCCCGTAGCAGCATAATGAGTGGATTCAGGTACGATGATTCTAACTGAAATAAGTCACACAGGAAAAGAAACATCATCAGATATCACTAATACACGGAATGTAACCTTGGCTACACAGGAACTGAATTACAAAACAGAACAGGGTCTCAAATTTAGAAACCCAACTTATGCTTGCTTAAGGGGAAAGGTGAGTTGGGGTGCTGCATAAAACCAGAGATTGAAATGAGCACAGATAAAGTTCCTTAAGCCAAATATGGAATAGACAAGAGCTACTCCTGGCTCAACGAAATGGACTCAACACCCCATATTAAATGCCTAAGAGTGTACCTGACTAGGAAGTATCTTAAAACCTATGGATTGCTATGTCTCTGAAAGAGAATCAAGTGTGTGTACAGGGGCATAAACGCAGCAGTGATAGGATTGGAGAGGTTCGGTGAGCAAATGAAGACCCTTTGAAGTCATATTGCATGGTACCCATTCCACGGGTCTCAACTCTCCAGGTTTAAGGTATTCTTCCTTCAGCTAAAACATGCATGTGGAACCCAGAGTATGATCAACCGTGTGATCGGGAGACGTGTTCCAATATGTGTCAGTTTTCGTCCCCTGGTACTCGGGTGCAACATGCCAGACGCTTTACTAACACTCTCCCGACTTGGAGAGTCAGTGCCTTTAACCTCCTGTTTGGCCCAGTTTGCAATTTCTGCGGAAGATGAACAGGAATAGGGAGAACCAATGACAGACTAGCTGGAGGTGTCTGGACGGGCAAATTTAACTCTCATTTCCCACCAGGAAGAGGAATTAACCAAAGGCTCAGCGTGCCGTGCCGGAACCAGATTAGGGCCTGAAGCCATCCTGCGGTGTTGCGGCCAGCTCACGAGAAAGCGACTTGAAGAAAGGAGCTCAGGGGCACTGTAATTCACAAACCTGCAGAGTTATAAATGACAGCTATCGTCCAAAAATATACTGAAGTAAGGCTGCCAAGAGGACTTGAAAGCGGGGCAGAATTGCAGGAAACCGATTTCAGGAGGTAGACTGGAATTGCATTGAAAGCATAGGAAAAGAGGCAGAACGTCCACAATGATGCACTTGGCCAAAAAGGGCGTATGCGTTTTTTCCTGAATATATTCAGGAAAAAACGCATACGCCCTTTTTGGCCAACCAAGCAAGCTTGCAAAGGAAATCTGCACTACAATGAAGTCTCACTTCCCCCCGGTCAAAAGGGCCATCTGAAAAAAGTGTAAAATCCAGAAAGGCAGGACAGGCCATGGAGAACTGGGAGCCTTGTTATGCTGATGGGCGGGATGTCAATTGCCAACAGCCACTCGGGAGAAGTGTATGGTGTTTCCTGAAACATCTAAAAAACAAAGCAACAGAGCCTAGGGCACTTCCACTTATGGTCCTATAGCTTAGGGAAATTAAAATCAAAAAGACACAGCCACCCCAAAGGTTGGGACGGCTCTGTTTACAAGAACCTGGTTTACGGTACAAGTTCAATATCGCAGAAAGTGAAAAATGGATAAAGAAGTTGTGGTACTTACGTACAATGCAGTATCACTCAGCAATGAAATCTATGTCATCAGGCCCGTAGCAGCATAATGAGTGGATTCAGGTACGATGATTCTAACTGAAATAAGTCACACAGGAAAAGAAACATCATAAGATATCACTAATACACGGAATGTAACCTTGGCTACACAGGAACTGAATTACAAAACAGAACAGGGTCTCAAATTTAGAAACCCAACTTATGCTTGCTTAAGGGGAAAGGTGAGTTGGGGTGCTGCATAAAACCAGAGATTGAAATGAGCACAGATAAAGTTCCTTAAGCCAAATATGGAATAGACAAGAGCTACTCCTTGCTCAACGAAATGGACTCAACACCCCATATTAAATGCCTAAGAGTGTACCTGACTAGGAAGTATCTTAAAACCTATGGATTGCTATGTCTCCGAAAGAGAATCAAGTGTGTGTACAGGGGCATAAACGCAGCAGTGATAGGATTGGAGAGGTTCGGTGAGCAAATGAAGACCCTTTGAAGTCATATTGCATGGTACCCATTCCACGGGTCTCAACTCTCCAGGTTTAAGGTATTCTTCCTTCAGCTAAAACATGCATGTGGAACCCAGAGTATGATCAACCGTGTGATCGGGAGACGTGTTCCAATATGTGTCAGTTTTCGTCCCCTGGTACTCGGGTGCAACATGCCAGACGCTTTACTAACACTCTCCCGACTTGGAGAGTCAGTGCCTTTAACCTCCTGTTTGGCCCAGTTTGCAATTTCTGCGGAAGATGAACAGGAATAGGGAGAACCAATGACAGACTAGCTGGAGGTGTCTGGACGGGCAAATTTTACTCTCATTTCCCACCAGGAAGAGGAATTAACCAAAGGCTCAGCGTGCCGTGCCGGAACCAGATTAGGGCCTGAAGCCATCCTGCGGTGTTGCGGCCAGCTCACGAGAAAGCGAGTTGAAGAAAGGAGCTCAGGGGCACTGTAATTCACAAACCTGCAGAGTTATAAATGACAGCTATCGTCCAAAAATATACTGAAGTAAGGCTGCCAAGAGGACTTGAAAGCGGGGCAGAATTGCAGGAAACCGATTTCAGGAGGTAGACTGGAATTGCATTTAAAGCATAGGAAAAGAGGCAGAACGTCCACAATGATGCACTTGGCCAAAAAGGGCGTATGCGTTTTTTCCTGAATATATTCAGGAAAAAACGCATACGCCCTTTTTGGCCAACCAAGCAAGCTTGCAATGGAAATCTGAACTACAATGAAGTCTCACTTCCCCCCGGTCAAAAGGGCCATCTGAAAAAAGTGTAAAATCCAGAAAGGCAGGACAGGCCATGGAGAACTGGGAGCCTTGTTATGCTGATGGGCGGGATGTCAATTGCCAACAGCCACTCGGGAGAAGTGTATGGTGTTTCCTGAAACATCTAAAAAACAAAGCAACAGAGCCTAGGGCACTTCCACTTATGGTAATATAGCTTAGGGAAATTAAAATCAAAAAGACACAGCCACCCCAAAGGTTGGGACAGCTCTGTTTACAAGAACCTGGTTTACGGTACAAGTTCAATATCGCAGAAAGTGAAAAATGGATAAAGAAGTTGTGGTACTTACGTACAATGCAGTATCACTCAGCAATGAAATCTATGTCATCAGGCCCGTAGCAGCATAATGAGTGGATTCAGGTACGATGATTCTAACTGAAATAAGTCACACAGGAAAAGAAACATCATAAGATATCACTAATACACGGAATGTAACCTTGGCTACACAGGAACTGAATTACAAAACAGAACAGGGTCTCAAATTTAGAAACCCAACTTATGCTTGCTTAAGGGGAAAGGTGAGTTGGGGTGCTGCATAAAACCAGAGATTGAAATGAGCACAGATAAAGTTCCTTAAGCCAAATATGGAATAGACAAGAGCTACTCCTTGCTCAACGAAATGGACTCAACACCCCATATTAAATGCCTAAGAGTGTACCTGACTAGGAAGTATCTTAAAACCTATGGATTGCTATGTCTCCGAAAGAGAATCAAGTGTGTGTACAGGGGCATAAACGCAGCAGTGATAGGATTGGAGAGGTTCGGTGAGCAAATGAAGACCCTTTGAAGTCATATTGCATGGTACCCATTCCACGGGTCTCAACTCTCCAGGTTTAAGGTATTCTTCCTTCAGCTAAAACATGCATGTGGAACCCAGAGTATGATCAACCGTGTGATCGGGAGACGTGTTCCAATATGTCTCAGTTTTCGTCCCCTGGTACTCGGGTGCAACATTCCAGACGCTTTACTAACACTCTCCCGACTTGGAGAGTCAGTGCCTTTAACCTCCTGTTTGGCCCAGTTTGCAATTTCTGTGGAAGATGAACAGGAATAGGGAGAACCAATGACAGACTAGCTGGAGGTGTCTGGACGGGCAAATTTAACTCTCATTTCCCACCAGGAAGAGGAATTAACCAAAGGCTCAGCGTGCCGTGCCGGAACCAGATTAGGGCCTGAAGCCATCCTGCGGTGTTGCGGCCAGCTCACGAGAAAGCGAGTTGAAGAAAGGAGCTCAGGGGCACTGTAATTCACAAACCTGCAGAGTTATAAATGACAGCTATCGTCCAAAAATATACTGAAGTAAGGCTGCCAAGAGGACTTGAAAGCGGGGCAGAATTGCAGGAAACCGATTTCAGGAGGTAGACTGGAATTGCATTTAAAGCATAGGAAAAGAGGCAGAACGTCCACAATGATGCACTTGGCCAAAAAGGGCGTATGCGTTTTTTCCTGAATATATTCAGGAAAACACGCATACGCCCTTTTTGGCCAACCAAGCAAGCTTGCAAAGGAAATCTGCACTACAATGAAGTCTCACTTCCCCCCGGTCAAAAGGGCCATCTGAAAAAAGTGTAAAATCCAGAAAGGCAGGACAGGCCATGGAGAACTGGGAGCCTTGTTATGCTGATGGGCGGGATGTCAATTGCCAACAGCCACTCGGGAGAAGTGTATGGTGTTTCCTGAAACATCTAAAAAACAAAGCAACAGAGCCTAGGGCACTTCCACTTATGGTCCTATAGCTTAGGGAAATTAAAATCAAAAGACACAGCCACCCCAAAGGTTGGGACGGCTCTGTTTACAAGAACCTGGTTTACGGTACAAGTTCAATATCGCAGAAAGTGAAAAATGGATAAAGAAGTTGTGGTACTTACGTACAATGCAATATCACTCAGCAATGAAATCTATGTCATCAGGCCCGTAGCAGCATAATGAGTGGATTCAGGTACGATGATTCTAACTGAAATAAGTCACACAGAAAAAGAAACATCATAAGATATCACTAATACACGGAATGTAACCTTGGCTACACAGGAACTGAATTACAAAACAGAACAGGGTCTCAAATTTAGAAACCCAACTTATGCTTGCTTAAGGGGAAAGGTGAGTTGGGGTGCTGCATAAAACCAGAGATTGAAATGAGCACAGATAAAGTTCCTTAAGCCAAATATGGAATAGACAAGAGCTACTCCTTGCTCAACGAAATGGACTCAACACCCCATATTAAATGCCTAAGAGTGTACCTGACTAGGAAGTATCTTAAAACCTATGGATTGCTATGTCTCTGAAAGAGAATCAAGTGTGTGTACAGGGGCATAAACGCAGCAGTGATAGGATTGGAGAGGTTCGGTGAGCAAATGAAGACCCTTTGAAGTCATATTGCATGGTACCCATTCCACGGGTCTCAACTCTCCAGGTTTAAGGTATTCTTCCTTCAGCTAAAACATGCATGTGGAACCCAGAGTATGATCAACCGTGTGATCGGGAGACGTGTTCCAATATGTGTCAGTTTTCGTCCCCTGGTACTCGGGTGCAACATGCCAGACGCTTTACTAACACTCTCCCGACTTGGAGAGTCAGTGCCTTTAACCTCCTGTTTGGCCCAGTTTGCAATTTCTGCGGAAGATGAACAGGAATAGGGAGAACCAATGACAGACTAGCTGGAGGTGTCTGGACGGGCAAATTTAACTCTCATTTCCCACCAGGAAGAGGAATTAACCAAAGGCTCAGCGTGCCGTGCCGGAACCAGATTAGGGCCTGAAGCCATCCTGCGGTGTTGCGGCCAGCTCACGAGAAAGCGACTTGAAGAAAGGAGCTCAGGGGCACTGTAATTCACAAACCTGCAGAGTTATAAATGACAGCTATCGTCCAAAAATATACTGAAGTAAGGCTGCCAAGAGGACTTGAAAGCGGGGCAGAATTGCAGGAAACCGATTTCAGGAGGTAGACTGGAATTGCATTGAAAGCATAGGAAAAGAGGCAGAACGTCCACAATGATGCACTTGGCCAAAAAGGGCGTATGCGTTTTTTCCTGAATATATTCAGGAAAAAACGCATACGCCCTTTTTGGCCAACCAAGCAAGCTTGCAAAGGAAATCTGCACTACAATGAAGTCTCACTTCCCCCCGGTCAAAAGGGCCATCTGAAAAAAGTGTAAAATCCAGAAAGGCAGGACAGGCCATGGAGAACTGGGAGCCTTGTTATGCTGATGGGCGGGATGTCAATTGCCAACAGCCACTCGGGAGAAGTGTATGGTGTTTCCTGAAACATCTAAAAAACAAAGCAACAGAGCCTAGGGCACTTCCACTTATGGTCCTATAGCTTAGGGAAATTAAAATCAAAAAGACACAGCCACCCCAAAGGTTGGGACGGCTCTGTTTACAAGAACCTGGTTTACGGTACAAGTTCAATATCGCAGAAAGTGAAAAATGGATAAAGAAGTTGTGGTACTTACGTACAATGCAGTATCACTCAGCAATGAAATCTATGTCATCAGGCCCGTAGCAGCATAATGAGTGGATTCAGGTACGATGATTCTAACTGAAATAAGTCACACAGGAAAAGAAACATCATAAGATATCACTAATACACGGAATGTAACCTTGGCTACACAGGAACTGAATTACAAAACAGAACAGGGTCTCAAATTTAGAAACCCAACTTATGCTTGCTTAAGGGGAAAGGTGAGTTGGGGTGCTGCATAAAACCAGAGATTGAAATGAGCACAGATAAAGTTCCTTAAGCCAAATATGGAATAGACAAGAGCTACTCCTTGCTCAACGAAATGGACTCAACACCCCATATTAAATGCCTAAGAGTGTACCTGACTAGGAAGTATCTTAAAACCTATGGATTGCTATGTCTCCGAAAGAGAATCAAGTGTGTGTACAGGGGCATAAACGCAGCAGTGATAGGATTGGAGAGGTTCGGTGAGCAAATGAAGACCCTTTGAAGTCATATTGCATGGTACCCATTCCACGGGTCTCAACTCTCCAGGTTTAAGGTATTCTTCCTTCAGCTAAAACATGCATGTGGAACCCAGAGTATGATCAACCGTGTGATCGGGAGACGTGTTCCAATATGTGTCAGTTTTCGTCCCCTGGTACTCGGGTGCAACATGCCAGACGCTTTACTAACACTCTCCCGACTTGGAGAGTCAGTGCCTTTAACCTCCTGTTTGGCCCAGTTTGCAATTTCTGCGGAAGATGAACAGGAATAGGGAGAACCAATGACAGACTAGCTGGAGGTGTCTGGACGGGCAAATTTTACTCTCATTTCCCACCAGGAAGAGGAATTAACCAAAGGCTCAGCGTGCCGTGCCGGAACCAGATTAGGGCCTGAAGCCATCCTGCGGTGTTGCGGCCAGCTCACGAGAAAGCGAGTTGAAGAAAGGAGCTCAGGGGCACTGTAATTCACAAACCTGCAGAGTTATAAATGACAGCTATCGTCCAAAAATATACTGAAGTAAGGCTGCCAAGAGGACTTGAAAGCGGGGCAGAATTGCAGGAAACCGATTTCAGGAGGTAGACTGGAATTGCATTTAAAGCATAGGAAAAGAGGCAGAACGTCCACAATGATGCACTTGGCCAAAAAGGGCGTATGCGTTTTTTCCTGAATATATTCAGGAAAAAACGCATACGCCCTTTTTGGCCAACCAAGCAAGCTTGCAATGGAAATCTGAACTACAATGAAGTCTCACTTCCCCCCGGTCAAAAGGGCCATCTGAAAAAAGTGTAAAATCCAGAAAGGCAGGACAGGCCATGGAGAACTGGGAGCCTTGTTATGCTGATGGGCGGGATGTCAATTGCCAACAGCCACTCGGGAGAAGTGTATGGTGTTTCCTGAAACATCTAAAAAACAAAGCAACAGAGCCTAGGGCACTTCCACTTATGGTAATATAGCTTAGGGAAATTAAAATCAAAAAGACACAGCCACCCCAAAGGTTGGGACAGCTCTGTTTACAAGAACCTGGTTTACGGTACAAGTTCAATATCGCAGAAAGTGAAAAATGGATAAAGAAGTTGTGGTACTTACGTACAATGCAGTATCACTCAGCAATGAAATCTATGTCATCAGGCCCGTAGCAGCATAATGAGTGGATTCAGGTACGATGATTCTAACTGAAATAAGTCACACAGGAAAAGAAACATCATAAGATATCACTAATACACGGAATGTAACCTTGGCTACACAGGAACTGAATTACAAAACAGAACAGGGTCTCAAATTTAGAAACCCAACTTATGCTTGCTTAAGGGGAAAGGTGAGTTGGGGTGCTGCATAAAACCAGAGATTGAAATGAGCACAGATAAAGTTCCTTAAGCCAAATATGGAATAGACAAGAGCTACTCCTTGCTCAACGAAATGGACTCAACACCCCATATTAAATGCCTAAGAGTGTACCTGACTAGGAAGTATCTTAAAACCTATGGATTGCTATGTCTCCGAAAGAGAATCAAGTGTGTGTACAGGGGCATAAACGCAGCAGTGATAGGATTGGAGAGGTTCGGTGAGCAAATGAAGACCCTTTGAAGTCATATTGCATGGTACCCATTCCACGAGTCTCAACTCTCCAGGTTTAAGGTATTCTTCCTTTAGCTAAAACATGCATGTGGAACCCAGAGTATGATCAACCGTGTGATCGGGAGACGTGTTCCAATATGTCTCAGTTTTCGTCCCCTGGTACTCGGGTGCAACATTCCAGACGCTTTACTAACACTCTCCCGACTTGGAGAGTCAGTGCCTTTAACCTCCTGTTTGGCCCAGTTTGCAATTTCTGCGGAAGATGAACAGGAATAGGGAGAACCAATGACAGACTAGCTGGAGGTGTCTGGACGGGCAAATTTAACTCTCATTTCCCACCAGGAAGAGGAATTAACCAAAGGCTCAGCGTGCCGTGCCGGAACCAGATTAGGGCCTGAAGCCATCCTGCGGTGTTGCGGCCAGCTCACGAGAAAGCGAGTTGAAGAAAGGAGCTCAGGGGCACTGTAATTCACAAACCTGCAGAGTTATAAATGACAGCTATCGTCCAAAAATATACTGAAGTAAGGCTGCCAAGAGGACTTGAAAGCGGGGCAGAATTGCAGGAAACCGATTTCAGGAGGTAGACTGGAATTGCATTTAAAGCATAGGAAAAGAGGCAGAACGTCCACAATGATGCACTTGGCCAAAAAGGGCGTATGCGTTTTTTCCTGAATATATTCAGGAAAAAACGCATACGCCCTTTTTGGCCAACCAAGCAAGCTTGCAAAGGAAATCTGCACTACAATGAAGTCTCACTTCCCCCCGGTCAAAAGGGCCATCTGAAAAAAGTGTAAAATCCAGAAAGGCAGGACAGGCCATGGAGAACTGGGAGCCTTGTTATGCTGATGGGCGGGATGTCAATTGCCAACAGCCACTCGGGAGAAGTGTATGGTGTTTCCTGAAACATCTAAAAAACAAAGCAACAGAGCCTAGGGCACTTCCACTTATGGTCCTATAGCTTAGGGAAATTAAAATCAAAAAGACACAGCCACCCCAAATGTTGGGACGGCTCTGTTTACAAGAACCTGGTTTACGGTACAAGTTCAATATCGCAGAAAGTGAAAAATGGATAAAGAAGTTGTGGTACTTACGTACAATGCAGTATCACTCAGCAATGAAATCTATGTCATCAGGCCCGTAGCAGCATAATGAGTGGATTCAGGTACGATGATTCTAACTGAAATAAGTCACACAGGAAAAGAAACATCATCAGATATCACTAATACACGGAATGTAACCTTGGCTACACAGGAACTGAATTAGAAAACAGAACAGGGTCTCAAATTTAGAAACCCAACTTATGCTTGCTTAAGGGGAAAGGTGAGTTGGGGTGCTGCATAAAACCAGAGATTGAAATGAGCACAGATAAAGTTCCTTAAGCCAAATATGGAATAGACAAGAGCTACTCCTTGCTCAACGAAATGGACTCAACACCCCATATTAAATGCCTAAGAGTGTACCTGACTAGGAAGTATCTTAAAACCTATGGATTGCTATGTCTCCGAAAGAGAATCAAGTGTGTGTACAGGGGCATAAACGCAGCAGTGATAGGATTGGAGAGGTTCGGTGAGCAAATGAAGACCCTTTGAAGTCATATTGCATGGTACCCATTCCACGGGTCTCAACTCTCCAGGTTTAAGGTATTCTTCCTTCAGCTAAAACATGCATGTGGAACCCAGAGTATGATCAACCGTGTGATCGGGAGACGTGTTCCAATATGTGTCAGTTTTCGTCCCCTGGTACTCGGGTGCAACATTCCAGACGCTTTACTAACACTCTCCCGACTTGGAGAGTCAGTGCCTTTAACCTCCTGTTTGGCCCAGTTTGCAATTTCTGTGGAAGATGAACAGGAATAGGGAGAACCAATGACAGACTAGCTGGAGGTGTCTGGACGGGCAAATTTAACTCTCATTTCCCACCAGGAAGAGGAATTAACCAAAGGCTCAGCGTGCCGTGCCGGAACCAGATTAGGGCCTGAAGCCATCCTGCGGTGTTGCGGCCAGCTCACGAGAAAGCGAGTTGAAGAAAGGAGCTCAGGGGCACTGTAATTCACAAACCTGCAGAGTTATAAATGACAGCTATCGTCCAAAAATATACTGAAGTAAGGCTGCCAAGAGGACTTGAAAGCGGGGCAGAATTGCAGGAAACCGATTTCAGGAGGTAGACTGGAATTGCATTGAAAGCATAGGAAAAGAGGCAGAACGTCCACAATGATGCACTTGGCCAAAAAGGGCGTATGCGTTTTTTCCTGAATATATTCAGGAAAAAACGCATACGCCCTTTTTGGCCAACCAAGCAAGCTTGCAAAGGAAATCTGCACTACAATGAAGTCTCACTTCCCCCCGGTCAAAAGGGCCATCTGAAAAAAGTGTAAAATCCAGAAAGGCAGGACAGGCCATGGAGAACTGGGAGCCTTGTTATGCTGATGGGCGGGATGTCAATTGCCAACAGCCACTCGGGAGAAGTGTATGGTGTTTCCTGAAACATCTAAAAAACAAAGCAACAGAGCCTAGGGCACTTCCACTTATGGTCCTATAGCTTAGGGAAATTAAAATCAAAAGACACAGCCACCCCAAAGGTTGGGACGGCTCTGTTTACAAGAACCTGGTTTACGGTACAAGTTCAATATCGCAGAAAGTGAAAAATGGATAAAGAAGTTGTGGTACTTACGTACAATGCAGTATCACTCAGCAATGAAATCTATGTCATCAGGCCCATAGAAGCATAATGAGTGGATTCAGGTACGATGATTCTAACTGAAATAAGTCACACAGGAAAAGAAACATCATCAGATATCACTAATACACGGAATGTAACCTTGGCTACACAGGAACTGAATTACAAAACAGAACAGGGTCTCAAATTTAGAAACCCAACTTATGCTTGCTTAAGGGGAAAGGTGAGTTGGGGTGCTGCATAAAACCAGAGATTGAAATGAGCACAGATAAAGTTCCTTAAGCCAAATATGGAATAGACAAGAGCTACTCCTTGCTCAACGAAATGGACTCAACACCCCATATTAAATGCCTAAGAGTGTACCTGACTAGGAAGTATCTTAAAACCTATGGATTGCTATGTCTCTGAAAGAGAATCAAGTGTGTGTACAGGGGCATAAACGCAGCAGTGATAGGATTGGAGAGGTTCGGTGAGCAAATGAAGACCCTTTGAAGTCATATTGCATGGTACCCATTCCACGGGTCTCAACTCTCCAGGTTTAAGGTATTCTTCCTTCAGCTAAAACATGCATGTGGAACCCAGAGTATGATCAACCGTGTGATCGGGAGACGTGTTCCAATATGTGTCAGTTTTCGTCCCCTGGTACTCGGGTGCAACATTCCAGACGCTTTACTAACACTCTCCCGACTTGGAGAGTCAGTGCCTTTAACCTCCTGTTTGGCCCAGTTTGCAATTTCTGCGGAAGATGAACAGGAATAGGGAGAACCAATGAGAGACTAGCTGGAGGTGTCTGGACGGGCAAATTTAACTCTCATTTCCCACCAGGAAGAGGAATTAACCAAAGGCTCAGCGTGCCATGCCGGAACCAGATTAGGACCTGAAGCCATCCTGCGGTGTTGCGGCCAGCTCACGAGAAAGCGAGTTGAAGAAAGGAGCTCAGGGGCACTGTAATTCACAAACCTGCAGAGTTATAAATGACAGCTATCGTCCAAAAATATACTGAAGTAAGGCTGCCAAGAGGACTTGAAAGCGGGGCAGAATTGCAGGAAACCGATTTCAGGAGGTAGACTGGAATTGCATTTAAAGCATAGGAAAAGAGGCAGAACGTCCACAATGATGCACTTGGCCAAAAAGGGCGTATGCGTTTTTTCCTGAATATATTCAGGAAAAAACGCATACGCCCTTTTTGGCCAACCAAGCAAGCTTGCAAAGGAAATCTGCACTACAATGAAGTCTCACTTCCCCCCGGTCAAAAGGGCCATCTGAAAAAAGTGTAAAATCCAGAAAGGCAGGACAGGCCATGGAGAACTGGGAGCCTTGTTATGCTGATGGGCGGGATGTCAATTGCCAACAGCCACTCGGGAGAAGTGTATGGTGTTTCCTGAAACATCTAAAAAACAAAGCAACAGAGCCTAGGGCACTTCCACTTATGGTCCTATAGCTTAGGGAAATTAAAATCAAAAAGACACAGCCACCCCAAAGGTTGGGACAGCTCTGTTTACAAGAACCTGGTTTACGGTACAAGTTCAATATCGCAGAAAGTGAAAAATGGATAAAGAAGTTGTGGTACTTACGTACAATGCAGTATCACTCAGCAATGAAATCTATGTCATCAGGCCCGTAGCAGCATAATGAGTGGATTCAGGTACGATGATTCTAACTGAAATAAGTCACACAGGAAAAGAAACATCATAAGATATCACTAATACACGGAATGTAACCTTGGCTACACAGGAACTGAATTACAAAACAGAACAGGGTCTCAAATTTAGAAACCCAACTTATGCTTGCTTAAGGGGAAAGGTGAGTTGGGGTGCTGCATAAAACCAGAGATTGAAATGAGCACAGATAAAGTTCCTTAAGCCAAATATGGAATAGACAAGAGCTACTCCTTGCTCAACGAAATGGACTCAACACCCCATATTAAATGCCTAAGAGTGTACCTGACTAGGAAGTATCTTAAAACCTATGGATTGCTATGTCTCTGAAAGAGAATCAAGTGTGTGTACAGGGGCATAAACGCAGCAGTGATAGGATTGGAGAGGTTCGGTGAGCAAATGAAGACCCTTTGAAGTCATATTGCATGGTACCCATTCCACGGGTCTCAACTCTCCAGGTTTAAGGTATTCTTCCTTCAGCTAAAACATGCATGTGGAACCCAGAGTATGATCAACCGTGTGATCGGGAGACGTGTTCCAATATGTGTCAGTTTTCGTCCCCTGGTACTCGGGTGCAACATGCCAGACGCTTTACTAACACTCTCCCGACTTGGAGAGTCAGTGCCTTTAACCTCCTGTTTGGCCCAGTTTGCAATTTCTGCGGAAGATGAACAGGAATAGGGAGAACCAATGAGAGACTAGCTGGAGGTGTCTGGACGGGCAAATTTAACTCTCATTTCCCACCAGGAAGAGGAATTAACCAAAGGCTCAGCGTGCCGTGCCGGAACCAGATTAGGGCCTGAAGCCATCCTGCGGTGTTGCGGCCAGCTCACGAGAAAGCGAGTTGAAGAAAGGAGCTCAGGGGCACTGTAATTCACAAACCTGCAGAGTTATAAATGACAGCTATCGTCCAAAAATATACTGAAGTAAGGCTGCCAAGAGGACTTGAAAGCGGGGCAGAATTGCAGGAAACCGATTTCAGGAGGTAGACTGGAATTGCATTTAAAGCATAGGAAAAGAGGCAGAACGTCCACAATGATGCACTTGGCCAAAAAGGGCGTATGCGTTTTTTCCTGAATATATTCAGGAAAAAACGCATACGCCCTTTTTGGCCAACCAAGCAAGCTTGCAAAGGAAATCTGCACTACAATGAAGTCTCACTTCCCCCCGGTCAAAAGGGCCATCTGAAAAAAGTGTAAAATCCAGAAAGGCAGGACAGGCCATGGAGAACTGGGAGCCTTGTTATGCTGATGGGCGGGATGTAAATTGCCAACAGCCACTCGGGAGAAGTGTATGGTGTTTCCTGAAACATCTAAAAAACAAAGCAACAGAGCCTAGGGCACTTCCACTTATGGTAATATAGCTTAGGGAAATTAAAATCAAAAGACACAGCCACCCCAAAGGTTGGGACAGCTCTGTTTACAAGAACCTGGTTTACGGTACAAGTTCAATATCGCAGAAAGTGAAAAATGGATAAAGAAGTTGTGGTACTTACGTACAATGCAGTATCACTCAGCAATGAAATCTATGTCATCAGGCCCGTAGCAGCATAATGAGTGGATTCAGGTACGATGATTCTAACTGAAATAAGTCACACAGGAAAAGAAACATCATAAGATATCACTAATACACGGAATGTAACCTTGGCTACACAGGAACTGAATTACAAAACAGAACAGGGTCTCAAATTTAGAAACCCAACTTATGCTTGCTTAAGGGGAAAGGTGAGTTGGGGTGCTGCATAAAACCAGAGATTGAAATGAGCACAGATAAAGTTCCTTAAGCCAAATATGGAATAGACAAGAGCTACTCCTTGCTCAACGAAATGGACTCAACACCCCATATTAAATGCCTAAGAGTGTACCTGACTAGGAAGTATCTTAAAACCTATGGATTGCTATGTCTCTGAAAGAGAATCAAGTGTGTGTACAGGGGCATAAACGCAGCAGTGATAGGATTGGAGAGGTTCGGTGAGCAAATGAAGACCCTTTGAAGTCATATTGCATGGTACCCATTCCACGAGTCTCAACTCTCCAGGTTTAAGGTATTCTTCCTTTAGCTAAAACATGCATGTGGAACCCAGAGTATGATCAACCGTGTGATCGGGAGACGTGTTCCAATATGTCTCAGTTTTCGTCCCCTGGTACTCGGGTGCAACATTCCAGACGCTTTACTAACACTCTCCCGACTTGGAGAGTCAGTGCCTTTAACCTCCTGTTTGGCCCAGTTTGCAATTTCTGCGGAAGATGAACAGGAATAGGGAGAACCAATGACAGACTAGCTGGAGGTGTCTGGACGGGCAAATTTAACTCTCATTTCCCACCAGGAAGAGGAATTAACCAAAGGCTCAGCGTGCCGTGCCGGAACCAGATTAGGGCCTGAAGCCATCCTGCGGTGTTGCGGCCAGCTCACGAGAAAGCGAGTTGAAGAAAGGAGCTCAGGGGCACTGTAATTCACAAACCTGCAGAGTTATAAATGACAGCTATCGTCCAAAAATATACTGAAGTAAGGCTGCCAAGAGGACTTGAAAGCGGGGCAGAATTGCAGGAAACCGATTTCAGGAGGTAGACTGGAATTGCATTTAAAGCATAGGAAAAGAGGCAGAACGTCCACAATGATGCACTTGGCCAAAAAGGGCGTATGCGTTTTTTCCTGAATATATTCAGGAAAAAACGCATACGCCCTTTTTGGCCAACCAAGCAAGCTTGCAAAGGAAATCTGCACTACAATGAAGTCTCACTTCCCCCCGGTCAAAAGGGCCATCTGAAAAAAGTGTAAAATCCAGAAAGGCAGGACAGGCCATGGAGAACTGGGAGCCTTGTTATGCTGATGGGCGGGATGTCAATTGCCAACAGCCACTCGGGAGAAGTGTATGGTGTTTCCTGAAACATCTAAAAAACAAAGCAACAGAGCCTAGGGCACTTCCACTTATGGTCCTATAGCTTAGGGAAATTAAAATCAAAAAGACACAGCCACCCCAAAGGTTGGGACGGCTCTGTTTACAAGAACCTGGTTTACGGTACAAGTTCAATATCGCAGAAAGTGAAAAATGGATAAAGAAGTTGTGGTACTTACGTACAATGCAGTATCACTCAGCAATGAAATCTATGTCATCAGGCCCGTAGCAGCATAATGAGTGGATTCAGGTACGATGATTCTAACTGAAATAAGTCACACAGGAAAAGAAACATCATCAGATATCACTAATACACGGAATGTAACCTTGGCTACACAGGAACTGAATTACAAAACAGAACAGGGTCTCAAATTTAGAAAACCAACTTATGCTTGCTTAAGGGGAAAGGTGAGTTGGGGTGCTGCATAAAACCAGAGATTGAAATGAGCACAGATAAAGTTCCTTAAGCCAAATATTGAATAGACAAGAGCTACTCCTTGCTCAACGAAATGGACTCAACACCCCATATTAAATGCCTAAGAGTGTACCTGACTAGGAAGTATCTTAAAACCTATGGATTGCTATGTCTCTGAAAGAGAATCAAGTGTGTGTACAGGGGCATAAACGCAGCAGTGATAGGATTGGAGAGGTTCGGTGAGCAAATGAAGACCCTTTGAAGTCATATTGCATGGTACCCATTCCACGGGTCTCAACTCTCCAGGTTTAAGGTATTCTTCCTTCAGCTAAAACATGCATGTGGAACCCAGAGTATGATCAACCGTGTGATCGGGAGACGTGTTCCAATATGTGTCAGTTTTCGTCCCCTGGTACTCGGGTGCAACATTCCAGACGCTTTACTAACACTCTCCCGACTTGGAGAGTCAGTGCCTTTAACCTCCTGTTTGGCCCAGTTTGCAATTTCTGCGGAAGATGAACAGGAATAGGGAGAACCAATGACAGACTAGCTGGAGGTGTCTGGACGGGCAAATTTTACTCTCATTTCCCACCAGGAAGAGGAATTAACCAAAGGCTCAGCGTGCCGTGCCGGAACCAGATTAGGGCCTGAAGCCATCCTGCGGTGTTGCGGCCAGCTCACGAGAAAGCGAGTTGAAGAAAGGAGCTCAGGGGCACTGTAATTCACAAACCTGCAGAGTTATAAATGACAGCTATCGTCCAAAAATATACTGAAGTAAGGCTGCCAAGAGGACTTGAAAGCGGGGCAGAATTGCAGGAAACCGATTTCAGGAGGTAGACTGGAATTGCATTTAAAGCATAGGAAAAGAGGCAGAACGTCCACAATGATGCACTTGGCCAAAAAGGGCGTATGCGTTTTTTCCTGAATATATTCAGGAAAAAACGCATACGCCCTTTTTGGCCAACCAAGCAAGCTTGCAAAGGAAATCTGCACTACAATGAAGTCTCACTTCCCCCCGGTCAAAAGGGCCATCTGAAAAAAGTGTAAAATCCAGAAAGGCAGGACAGGCCATGGAGAACTGGGAGCCTTGTTATGCTGATGGGCGGGATGTAAATTGCCAACAGCCACTCGGGAGAAGTGTATGGTGTTTCCTGAAACATCTAAAAAACAAAGCAACAGAGCCTAGGGCACTTCCACTTATGGTCCTATAGCTTAGGGAAATTAAAATCAAAAAGACACAGCCACCCCAAATGTTGGGACGGCTCTGTTTACAAGAACCTGGTTTACGGTACAAGTTCAATATCGCAGAAAGTGAAAAATGGATAAAGAAGTTGTGGTACTTACGTACAATGCAGTATCACTCAGCAATGAAATCTATGTCATCAGGCCCGTAGCAGCATAATGAGTGGATTCAGGTACGATGATTCTAACTGAAATAAGTCACACAGGAAAAGAAACATCATCAGATATCACTAATACACGGAATGTAACCTTGGCTACACAGGAACTGAATTACAAAACAGAACAGGGTCTCAAATTTAGAAACCCAACTTATGCTTGCTTAAGGGGAAAGGTGAGTTGGGGTGCTGCATAAAACCAGAGATTGAAATGAGCACAGATAAAGTTCCTTAAGCCAAATATGGAATAGACAAGAGCTACTCCTTGCTCAACGAAATGGACTCAACACCCCATATTAAATGCCTAAGAGTGTACCTGACTAGGAAGTATCTTAAAACCTATGGATTGCTATGTCTCTGAAAGAGAATCAAGTGTGTGTACAGGGGCATAAACGCAGCAGTGATAGGATTGGAGAGGTTCGGTGAGCAAATGAAGACCCTTTGAAGTCATATTGCATGGTACCCATTCCACGGGTCTCAACTCTCCAGGTTTAAGGTATTCTTCCTTCAGCTAAAACATGCATGTGGAACCCAGAGTATGATCAACCGTGTGATCGGGAGACGTGTTCCAATATGTGTCAGTTTTCGTCCCCTGGTACTCGGGTGCAACATTCCAGACGCTTTACTAACACTCTCCCGACTTGGAGAGTCAGTGCCTTTAACCTCCTGTTTGGCCCAGTTTGCAATTTCTGTGGAAGATGAACAGGAATAGGGAGAACCAATGACAGACTAGCTGGAGGTGTCTGGACGGGCAAATTTAACTCTCATTTCCCACCAGGAAGAGGAATTAACCAAAGGCTCAGCGTGCCGTGCCGGAACCAGATTAGGGCCTGAAGCCATCCTGCGGTGTTGCGGCCAGCTCACGAGAAAGCGAGTTGAAGAAAGGAGCTCAGGGGCACTGTAATTCACAAACCTGCAGAGTTATAAATGACAGCTATCGTCCAAAAATATACTGAAGTAAGGCTGCCAAGAGGACTTGAAAGCGGGGCAGAATTGCAGGAAACCGATTTCAGGAGGTAGACTGGAATTGCATTGAAAGCATAGGAAAAGAGGCAGAACGTCCACAATGATGCACTTGGCCAAAAAGGGCGTATGCGTTTTTTCCTGAATATATTCAGGAAAAAACGCATACGCCCTTTTTGGCCAACCAAGCAAGCTTGCAAAGGAAATCTGCACTACAATGAAGTCTCACTTCCCCCCGGTCAAAAGGGCCATCTGAAAAAAGTGTAAAATCCAGAAAGGCAGGACAGGCCATGGAGAACTGGGAGCCTTGTTATGCTGATGGGCGGGATGTCAATTGCCAACAGCCACTCGGGAGAAGTGTATGGTGTTTCCTGAAACATCTAAAAAACAAAGCAACAGAGCCTAGGGCACTTCCACTTATGGTCCTATAGCTTAGGGAAATTAAAATCAAAAAGACACAGCCACCCCAAAGGTTGGGACGGCTCTGTTTACAAGAACCTGGTTTACGGTACAAGTTCAATATCACAGAAAGTGAAAAATGGATAAAGAAGTTGTGGTACTTACGTACAATGCAGTATCACTCAGCAATGAAATCTATGTCATCAGGCCCGTAGCAGCATAATGAGTGGATTCAGGTACGATGATTCTAACTGAAATAAGTCACACAGGAAAAGAAACATCATCAGATATCACTAATACACGGAATGTAACCTTGGCTACACAGGAACTGAATTACAAAACAGAACAGGGTCTCAAATTTAGAAAACCAACTTATGCTTGCTTAAGGGGAAAGGTGAGTTGGGGTGCTGCATAAAACCAGAGATTGAAATGAGCACAGATAAAGTTCCTTAAGCCAAATATGGAATAGACAAGAGCTACTCCTTGCTCAACGAAATGGACTCAACACCCCATATTAAATGCCTAAGAGTGTACCTGACTAGGAAGTATCTTAAAACCTATGGATTGCTATGTCTCCGAAAGAGAATCAAGTGTGTGTACAGGGGCATAAACGCAGCAGTGATAGGATTGAAGAGGTTCGGTGAGCAAATGAAGACCCTTTGAAGTCATATTGCATGGTACCCATTCCACGGGTCTCAACTCTCCAGGTTTAAGGTATTCTTCCTTCAGCTAAAACATGCATGTGGAACCCAGAGTATGATCAACCGTGTGATCGGGAGACGTGTTCCAATATGTGTCAGTTTTCGTCCCCTGGTACTCGGGTGCAACATGCCAGACGCTTTACTAACACTCTCCCGACTTGGAGAGTCAGTGCCTTTAACCTCCTGTTTGGCCCAGTTTGCAATTTCTGCGGAAGATGAACAGGAATAGGGAGAACCAATGACAGACTAGCTGGAGGTGTCTGGACGGGCAAATTTTACTCTCATTTCCCACCAGGAAGAGGAATTAACCAAAGGCTCAGCGTGCCGTGCCGGAACCAGATTAGGGCCTGAAGCCATCCTGCGGTGTTGCGGCCAGCTCACGAGAAAGCGAGTTGAAGAAAGGAGCTCAGGGGCACTGTAATTCACAAACCTGCAGAGTTATAAATGACAGCTATCGTCCAAAAATATACTGAAGTAAGGCTGCCAAGAGGACTTGAAAGCGGGGCAGAATTGCAGGAAACCGATTTCAGGAGGTAGACTGGAATTGCATTTAAAGCATAGGAAAAGAGGCAGAACGTCCACAATGATGCACTTGGCCAAAAAGGGCGTATGCGTTTTTTCCTGAATATATTCAGGAAAAAACGCATACGCCCTTTTTGGCCAACCAAGCAAGCTTGCAAAGGAAATCTGCACTACAATGAAGTCTCACTTCCCCCCGGTCAAAAGGGCCATCTGAAAAAAGTGTAAAATCCAGAAAGGCAGGACAGGCCATGGAGAACTGGGAGCCTTGTTATGCTGATGGGCGGGATGTCAATTGCCAACAGCCACTCGGGAGAAGTGTATGGTGTTTCCTGAAACATCTAAAAAACAAAGCAACAGAGCCTAGGGCACTTCCACTTATGGTCCTATAGCTTAGGGAAATTAAAATCAAAAGACACAGCCACCCCAAAGGTTGGGACGGCTCTGTTTACAAGAACCTGGTTTACGGTACAAGTTCAATATCGCAGAAAGTGAAAAATGGATAAAAAAGTTGTGGTACTTACGTACAATGCAATATCACTCAGCAATGAAATCTATGTCATCAGGCCCGTAGCAGCATAATGAGTGGATTCAGGTACGATGATTCTAACTGAAATAAGTCACACAGGAAAAGAAACATCATAAGATATCACTAATACACGGAATGTAACCTTGGCTACACAGGAACTGAATTACAAAACAGAACAGGGTCTCAAATTTAGAAACCCAACTTATGCTTGCTTAAGGGGAAAGGTGAGTTGGGGTGCTGCATAAAACCAGAGATTGAAATGAGCACAGATAAAGTTCCTTAAGCCAAATATGGAATAGACAAGAGCTACTCCTTGCTCAACGAAATGGACTCAACACCCCATATTAAATGCCTAAGAGTGTACCTGACTAGGAAGTATCTTAAAACCTATGGATTGCTATGTCTCTGAAAGAGAATCAAGTGTGTGTACAGGGGCATAAACGCAGCAGTGATAGGATTGGAGAGGTTCGGTGAGCAAATGAAGACCCTTTGAAGTCATATTGCATGGTACCCATTCCACGGGTCTCAACTCTCCAGGTTTAAGGTATTCTTCCTTCAGCTAAAACATGCATGTGGAACCCAGAGTATGATCAACCGTGTGATCGGGAGACGTGTTCCAATATGTGTCAGTTTTCGTCCCCTGGTACTCGGGTGCAACATGCCAGACGCTTTACTAACACTCTCCCGACTTGGAGAGTCAGTGCCTTTAACCTCCTGTTTGGCCCAGTTTGCAATTTCTGCGGAAGATGAACAGGAATAGGGAGAACCAATGACAGACTAGCTGGAGGTGTCTGGACGGGCAAATTTAACTCTCATTTCCCACCAGGAAGAGGAATTAACCAAAGGCTCAGCGTGCCGTGCCGGAACCAGATTAGGGCCTGAAGCCATCCTGCGGTGTTGCGGCCAGCTCACGAGAAAGCGAGTTGAAGAAAGGAGCTCAGGGGCACTGTAATTCACAAACCTGCAGAGTTATAAATGACAGCTATCGTCCAAAAATATACTGAAGTAAGGCTGCCAAGAGGACTTGAAAGCGGGGCAGAATTGCAGGAAACCGATTTCAGGAGGTAGACTGGAATTGCATTTAAAGCATAGGAAAAGAGGCAGAACGTCCACAATGATGCACTTGGCCAAAAAGGGCGTATGCGTTTTTTCCTGAATATATTCAGGAAAAAACGCATACGCCCTTTTTGGCCAACGAAGCAAGCTTGCAATGGAAATCTGAACTACAATGAAGTCTCACTTCCCCCCGGTCAAAAGGGCCATCTGAAAAAAGTGTAAAATCCAGAAAGGCAGGACAGGCCATGGAGAACTGGGAGCCTTGTTATGCTGATGGGCGGGATGTCAATTGCCAACAGCCACTCGGGAGAAGTGTATGGTGTTTCCTGAAACATCTAAAAAACAAAGCAACAGAGCCTAGGGCACTTCCACTTATGGTAATATAGCTTAGGGAAATTAAAATCAAAAAGACACAGCCACCCCAAAGGTTGGGACAGCTCTGTTTACAAGAACCTGGTTTACGGTACAAGTTCAATATCGCAGAAAGTGAAAAATGGATAAAGAAGTTGTGGTACTTACGTACAATGCAGTATCACTCAGCAATGAAATCTATGTCATCAGGCCCGTAGCAGCATAATGAGTGGATTCAGGTACGATGATTCTAACTGAAATAAGTCACACAGGAAAAGAAACATCATAAGATATCACTAATACACGGAATGTAACCTTGGCTACACAGGAACTGAATTACAAAACAGAACAGGGTCTCAAATTTAGAAACCCAACTTATGCTTGCTTAAGGGGAAAGGTGAGTTGGGGTGCTGCATAAAACCAGAGATTGAAATGAGCACAGATAAAGTTCCTTAAGCCAAATATGGAATAGACAAGAGCTACTCCTTGCTCAACGAAATGGACTCAACACCCCATATTAAATGCCTAAGAGTGTACCTGACTAGGAAGTATCTTAAAACCTATGGATTGCTATGTCTCCGAAAGAGAATCAAGTGTGTGTACAGGGGCATAAACGCAGCAGTGATAGGATTGGAGAGGTTCGGTGAGCAAATGAAGACCCTTTGAAGTCATATTGCATGGTACCCATTCCACGGGTCTCAACTCTCCAGGTTTAAGGTATTCTTCCTTCAGCTAAAACATGCATGTGGAACCCAGAGTATGATCAACCGTGTGATCGGGAGACGTGTTCCAATATGTGTCAGTTTTCGTCCCCTGGTACTCGGGTGCAACATGCCAGACGCTTTACTAACACTCTCCCGACTTGGAGAGTCAGTGCCTTTAACCTCCTGTTTGGCCCAGTTTGCAATTTCTGCGGAAGATGAACAGGAATAGGGAGAACCAATGAGAGACTAGCTGGAGGTGTCTGGACGGGCAAATTTAACTCTCATTTCCCACCAGGAAGAGGAATTAACCAAAGGCTCAGCGTGCCGTGCCGGAACCAGATTAGGGCCTGAAGCCATCCTGCGGTGTTGCGGCCAGCTCACGAGAAAGCGAGTTGAAGAAAGGAGCTCAGGGGCACTGTAATTCACAAACCTGCAGAGTTATAAATGACAGCTATCGTCCAAAAATATACTGAAGTAAGGCTGCCAAGAGGACTTGAAAGCGGGGCAGAATTGCAGGAAACCGATTTCAGGAGGTAGACTGGAATTGCATTTAAAGCATAGGAAAAGAGGCAGAACGTCCACAATGATGCACTTGGCCAAAAAGGGCGTATGCGTTTTTTCCTGAATATATTCAGGAAAAAACGCATACGCCCTTTTTGGCCAACCAAGCAAGCTTGCAATGGAAATCTGAACTACAATGAAGTCTCACTTCCCCCCGGTCAAAAGGGCCATCTGAAAAAAGTGTAAAATCCAGAAAGGCAGGACAGGCCATGGAGAACTGGGAGCCTTGTTATGCTGATGGGCGGGATGTCAATTGCCAACAGCCACTCGGGAGAAGTGTATGGTGTTTCCTGAAACATCTAAAAAACAAAGCAACAGAGCCTAGGGCACTTCCACTTATGGTAATATAGCTTAGGGAAATTAAAATCAAAAAGACACAGCCACCCCAAAGGTTGGGACAGCTCTGTTTACAAGAACCTGGTTTACGGTACAAGTTCAATATCGCAGAAAGTGAAAAATGGATAAAGAAGTTGTGGTACTTACGTACAATGCAGTATCACTCAGCAATGAAATCTATGTCATCAGGCCCGTAGCAGCATAATGAGTGGATTCAGGTACGATGATTCTAACTGAAATAAGTCACACAGGAAAAGAAACATCATAAGATATCACTAATACACGGAATGTAACCTTGGCTACACAGGAACTGAATTACAAAACAGAACAGGGTCTCAAATTTAGAAACCCAACTTATGCTTGCTTAAGGGGAAAGGTGAGTTGGGGTGCTGCATAAAACCAGAGATTGAAATGAGCACAGATAAAGTTCCTTAAGCCAAATATGGAATAGACAAGAGCTACTCCTTGCTCAACGAAATGGACTCAACACCCCATATTAAATGCCTAAGAGTGTACCTGACTAGGAAGTATCTTAAAACCTATGGATTGCTATGTCTCCGAAAGAGAATCAAGTGTGTGTACAGGGGCATAAACGCAGCAGTGATAGGATTGGAGAGGTTCGGTGAGCAAATGAAGACCCTTTGAAGTCATATTGCATGGTACCCATTCCACGAGTCTCAACTCTCCAGGTTTAAGGTATTCTTCCTTTAGCTAAAACATGCATGTGGAACCCAGAGTATGATCAACCGTGTGATCGGGAGACGTGTTCCAATATGTGTCAGTTTTCGTCCCCTGGTACTCGGGTGCAACATGCCAGACGCTTTACTAACACTCTCCCGACTTGGAGAGTCAGTGCCTTTAACCTCCTGTTTGGCCCAGTTTGCAATTTCTGTGGAAGATGAACAGGAATAGGGAGAACCAATGACAGACTAGCTGGAGGTGTCTGGACGGGCAAATTTAACTCTCATTTCCCACCAGGAAGAGGAATTAACCAAAGGCTCAGCGTGCCGTGCCGGAACCAGATTAGGGCCTGAAGCCATCCTGCGGTGTTGCGGCCAGCTCACGAGAAAGCGAGTTGAAGAAAGGAGCTCAGGGGCACTGTAATTCACAAACCTGCAGAGTTATAAATGACAGCTATCGTCCAAAAATATACTGAAGTAAGGCTGCCAAGAGGACTTGAAAGCGGGGCAGAATTGCAGGAAACCGATTTCAGGAGGTAGACTGGAATTGCATTTAAAGCATAGGAAAAGAGGCAGAACGTCCACAATGATGCACTTGGCCAAAAAGGGCGTATGCGTTTTTTCCTGAATATATTCAGGAAAAAACGCATACGCCCTTTTTGGCCAACCAAGCAAGCTTGCAAAGGAAATCTGCACTACAATGAAGTCTCACTTCCCCCCGGTCAAAAGGGCCATCTGAAAAAAGTGTAAAATCCAGAAAGGCAGGACAGGCCATGGAGAACTGGGAGCCTTGTTATGCTGATGGGCGGGATGTCAATTGCCAACAGCCACTCGGGAGAAGTGTATGGTGTTTCCTGAAACATCTAAAAAACAAAGCAACAGAGCCTAGGGCACTTCCACTTATGGTCCTATAGCTTAGGGAAATTAAAATCAAAAGACACAGCCACCCCAAAGGTTGGGACGGCTCTGTTTACAAGAACCTGGTTTACGGTACAAGTTCAATATCGCAGAAAGTGAAAAATGGATAAAAAAGTTGTGGTACTTACGTACAATGCAATATCACTCAGCAATGAAATCTATGTCATCAGGCCCGTAGCAGCATAATGAGTGGATTCAGGTACGATGATTCTAACTGAAATAAGTCACACAGGAAAAGAAACATCATCAGATATCACTAATACACGGAATGTAACCTTGGCTACACAGGAACTGAATTACAAAACAGAACAGGGTCTCAAATTTAGAAACCCAACTTATGCTTGCTTAAGGGGAAAGGTGAGTTGGGGTGCTGCATAAAACCAGAGATTGAAATGAGCACAGATAAAGTTCCTTAAGCCAAATATGGAATAGACAAGAGCTACTCCTTGCTCAACGAAATGGACTCAACACCCCATATTAAATGCCTAAGAGTGTACCTGACTAGGAAGTATCTTAAAACCTATGGATTGCTATGTCTCTGAAAGAGAATCAAGTGTGTGTACAGGGGCATAAACGCAGCAGTGATAGGATTGGAGAGGTTCGGTGAGCAAATGAAGACCCTTTGAAGTCATATTGCATGGTACCCATTCCACGGGTCTCAACTCTCCAGGTTTAAGGTATTCTTCCTTCAGCTAAAACATGCATGTGGAACCCAGAGTATGATCAACCGTGTGATCGGGAGACGTGTTCCAATATGTGTCAGTTTTCGTCCCCTGGTACTCGGGTGCAACATTCCAGACGCTTTACTAACACTCTCCCGACTTGGAGAGTCAGTGCCTTTAACCTCCTGTTTGGCCCAGTTTGCAATTTCTGCGGAAGATGAACAGGAATAGGGAGAACCAATGACAGACTAGCTGGAGGTGTCTGGACGGGCAAATTTAACTCTCATTTCCCACCAGGAAGAGGAATTAACCAAAGGCTCAGCGTGCCGTGCCGGAACCAGATTAGGGCCTGAAGCCATCCTGCGGTGTTGCGGCCAGCTCACGAGAAAGCGAGTTGAAGAAAGGAGCTCAGGGGCACTGTAATTCACAAACCTGCAGAGTTATAAATGACAGCTATCGTCCAAAAATATACTGAAGTAAGGCTGCCAAGAGGACTTGAAAGCGGGGCAGAATTGCAGGAAACCGATTTCAGGAGGTAGACTGGAATTGCATTTAAAGCATAGGAAAAGAGGCAGAACGTCCACAATGATGCACTTGGCCAAAAAGGGCGTATGCGTTTTTTCCTGAATATATTCAGGAAAAAACGCATACGCCCTTTTTGGCCAACCAAGCAAGCTTGCAAAGGAAATCTGCACTACAATGAAGTCTCACTTCCCCCCGGTCAAAAGGGGCATCTGAAAAAAGTGTAAAATCCAGAAAGGCAGGACAGGCCATGGAGAACTGGGAGCCTTGTTATGCTGATGGGCGGGATGTCAATTGCCAACAGCCACTCGGGAGAAGTGTATGGTGTTTCCTGAAACATCTAAAAAACAAAGCAACAGAGCCTAGGGCACTTCCACTTATGGTCCTATAGCTTAGGGAAATTAAAATCAAAAAGACACAGCCACCCCAAAGGTTGGGACAGCTCTGTTTACAAGAACCTGGTTTACGGTACAAGTTCAATATCGCAGAAAGTGAAAAATGGATAAAGAAGTTGTGGTACTTACGTACAACGCAGTATCACTCAGCAATGAAATCTATGTCATCAGGCCCGTAGCAGCATAATGAGTGGATTCAGGTACGATGATTCTAACTGAAATAAGTCACACAGGAAAAGAAACATCATAAGATATCACTAATACACGGAATGTAACCTTGGCTACACAGGAACTGAATTACAAAACAGAACAGGGTCTCAAATTTAGAAACCCAACTTATGCTTGCTTAAGGGGAAAGGTGAGTTGGGGTGCTGCATAAAACCAGAGATTGAAATGAGCACAGATAAAGTTCCTTAAGCCAAATATGGAATAGACAAGAGCTACTCCTTGCTCAACGAAATGGACTCAACACCCCATATTAAATGCCTAAGAGTGTACCTGACTAGGAAGTATCTTAAAACCTATGGATTGCTATGTCTCTGAAAGAGAATCAAGTGTGTGTACAGGGGCATAAACGCAGCAGTGATAGGATTGGAGAGGTTCGGTGAGCAAATGAAGACCCTTTGAAGTCATATTGCATGGTACCCATTCCACGGGTCTCAACTCTCCAGGTTTAAGGTATTCTTCCTTCAGCTAAAACATGCATGTGGAACCCAGAGTATGATCAACCGTGTGATCGGGAGACGTGTTCCAATATGTGTCAGTTTTCGTCCCCTGGTACTCGGGTGCAACATGCCAGACGCTTTACTAACACTCTCCCGACTTGGAGAGTCAGTGCCTTTAACCTCCTGTTTGGCCCAGTTTGCAATTTCTGCGGAAGATGAACAGGAATAGGGAGAACCAATGAGAGACTAGCTGGAGGTGTCTGGACGGGCAAATTTAACTCTCATTTCCCACCAGGAAGAGGAATTAACCAAAGGCTCAGCGTGCCGTGCCGGAACCAGATTAGGGCCTGAAGCCATCCTGCGGTGTTGCGGCCAGCTCACGAGAAAGCGAGTTGAAGAAAGGAGCTCAGGGGCACTGTAATTCACAAACCTGCAGAGTTATAAATGACAGCTATCGTCCAAAAATATACTGAAGTAAGGCTGCCAAGAGGACTTGAAAGCGGGGCAGAATTGCAGGAAACCGATTTCAGGAGGTAGACTGGAATTGCATTTAAAGCATAGGAAAAGAGGCAGAACGTCCACAATGATGCACTTGGCCAAAAAGGGCGTATGCGTTTTTTCCTGAATATATTCAGGAAAAAACGCATACGCCCTTTTTGGCCAACCAAGCAAGCTTGCAAAGGAAATCTGCACTACAATGAAGTCTCACTTCCCCCCGGTCAAAAGGGCCATCTGAAAAAAGTGTAAAATCCAGAAAGGCAGGACAGGCCATGGAGAACTGGGAGCCTTGTTATGCTGATGGGCGGGATGTAAATTGCCAACAGCCACTCGGGAGAAGTGTATGGTGTTTCCTGAAACATCTAAAAAACAAAGCAACAGAGCCTAGGGCACTTCCACTTATGGTAATATAGCTTAGGGAAATTAAAATCAAAAGACACAGCCACCCCAAAGGTTGGGACAGCTCTGTTTACAAGAACCTGGTTTACGGTACAAGTTCAATATCGCAGAAAGTGAAAAATGGATAAAGAAGTTGTGGTACTTACGTACAATGCAGTATCACTCAGCAATGAAATCTATGTCATCAGGCCCGTAGCAGCATAATGAGTGGATTCAGGTACGATGATTCTAACTGAAATAAGTCACACAGGAAAAGAAACATCATAAGATATCACTAATACACGGAATGTAACCTTGGCTACACAGGAACTGAATTACAAAACAGAACAGGGTCTCAAATTTAGAAACCCAACTTATGCTTGCTTAAGGGGAAAGGTGAGTTGGGGTGCTGCATAAAACCAGAGATTGAAATGAGCACAGATAAAGTTCCTTAAGCCAAATATGGAATAGACAAGAGCTACTCCTTGCTCAACGAAATGGACTCAACACCCCATATTAAATGCCTAAGAGTGTACCTGACTAGGAAGTATCTTAAAACCTATGGATTGCTATGTCTCTGAAAGAGAATCAAGTGTGTGTACAGGGGCATAAACGCAGCAGTGACAGGATTGGAGAGGTTCGGTGAGCAAATGAAGACCCTTTGAAGTCATATTGCATGGTACCCATTCCACGAGTCTCAACTCTCCAGGTTTAAGGTATTCTTCCTTTAGCTAAAACATGCATGTGGAACCCAGAGTATGATCAACCGTGTGATCGGGAGACGTGTTCCAATATGTCTCAGTTTTCGTCCCCTGGTACTCGGGTGCAACATTCCAGACGCTTTACTAACACTCTCCCGACTTGGAGAGTCAGTGCCTTTAACCTCCTGTTTGGCCCAGTTTGCAATTTCTGCGGAAGATGAACAGGAATAGGGAGAACCAATGACAGACTAGCTGGAGGTGTCTGGACGGGCAAATTTAACTCTCATTTCCCACCAGGAAGAGGAATTAACCAAAGGCTCAGCGTGCCGTGCCGGAACCAGATTAGGGCCTGAAGCCATCCTGCGGTGTTGCGGCCAGCTCACGAGAAAGCGAGTTGAAGAAAGGAGCTCAGGGGCACTGTAATTCACAAACCTGCAGAGTTATAAATGACAGCTATCGTCCAAAAATATACTGAAGTAAGGCTGCCAAGAGGACTTGAAAGCGGGGCAGAATTGCAGGAAACCGATTTCAGGAGGTAGACTGGAATTGCATTGAAAGCATAGGAAAAGAGGCAGAACGTCCACAATGATGCACTTGGCCAAAAAGGGCGTATGCGTTTTTTCCTGAATATATTCAGGAAAAAACGCATACGCCCTTTTTGGCCAACCAAGCAAGCTTGCAAAGGAAATCTGCACTACAATGAAGTCTCACTTCCCCCCGGTCAAAAGGGCCATCTGAAAAAAGTGTAAAATCCAGAAAGGCAGGACAGGCCATGGAGAACTGGGAGCCTTGTTATGCTGATGGGCGGGATGTCAATTGCCAACAGCCACTCGGGAGAAGTGTATGGTGTTTCCTGAAACATCTAAAAAACAAAGCAACAGAGCCTAGGGCACTTCCACTTATGGTCCTATAGCTTAGGGAAATTAAAATCAAAAAGACACAGCCACCCCAAAGGTTGGGACGGCTCTGTTTACAAGAACCTGGTTTACGGTACAAGTTCAATATCGCAGAAAGTGAAAAATGGATAAAGAAGTTGTGGTACTTACGTACAATGCAGTATCACTCAGCAATGAAATCTATGTCATCAGGCCCGTAGCAGCATAATGAGTGGATTCAGGTACGATGATTCTAACTGAAATAAGTCACACAGGAAAAGAAACATCATCAGATATCACTAATACACGGAATGTAACCTTGGCTACACAGGAACTGAATTACAAAACAGAACAGGGTCTCAAATTTAGAAAACCAACTTATGCTTGCTTAAGGGGAAAGGTGAGTTGGGGTGCTGCATAAAACCAGAGATTGAAATGAGCACAGATAAAGTTCCTTAAGCCAAATATTGAATAGACAAGAGCTACTCCTTGCTCAACGAAATGGACTCAACACCCCATATTAAATGCCTAAGAGTGTACCTGACTAGGAAGTATCTTAAAACCTATGGATTGCTATGTCTCTGAAAGAGAATCAAGTGTGTGTACAGGGGCATAAACGCAGCAGTGATAGGATTGGAGAGGTTCGGTGAGCAAATGAAGACCCTTTGAAGTCATATTGCATGGTACCCATTCCACGGGTCTCAACTCTCCAGGTTTAAGGTATTCTTCCTTCAGCTAAAACATGCATGTGGAACCCAGAGTATGATCAACCGTGTGATCGGGAGACGTGTTCCAATATGTGTCAGTTTTCGTCCCCTGGTACTCGGGTGCAACATTCCAGACGCTTTACTAACACTCTCCCGACTTGGAGAGTCAGTGCCTTTAACCTCCTGTTTGGCCCAGTTTGCAATTTCTGCGGAAGATGAACAGGAATAGGGAGAACCAATGACAGACTAGCTGGAGGTGTCTGGACGGGCAAATTTAACTCTCATTTCCCACCAGGAAGAGGAATTAACCAAAGGCTCAGCGTGCCGTGCCGGAACCAGATTAGGGCCTGAAGCCATCCTGCGGTGTTGCGGCCAGCTCACGAGAAAGCGAGTTGAAGAAAGGAGCTCAGGGGCACTGTAATTCACAAACCTGCAGAGTTATAAATGACAGCTATCGTCCAAAAATATACTGAAGTAAGGCGGCCAAGAGGACTTGAAAGCGGGGCAGAATTGCAGGAAACCGATTTCAGGAGGTAGACTGGAATTGCATTTAAAGCATAGGAAAAGAGGCAGAACGTCCACAATGATGCACTTGGCCAAAAAGGGCGTATGCGTTTTTTCCTGAATATATTCAGGAAAAAACGCATACGCCCTTTTTGGCCAACCAAGCAAGCTTGCAAAGGAAATCTGCACTACAATGAAGTCTCACTTCACCCCGGTCAAAAGGGCCATCTGAAAAAAGTGTAAAATCCAGAAAGGCAGGACAGGCCATGGAGAACTGGGAGCCTTGTTATGCTGATGGGCGGGATGTCAATTGCCAACAGCCACTCGGGAGAAGTGTATGGTGTTTCCTGAAACATCTAAAAAACAAAGCAACAGAGCCTAGGGCACTTCCACTTATGGTCCTATAGCTTAGGGAAATTAAAATCAAAAAGACACAGCCACCCCAAATGTTGGGACGGCTCTGTTTACAAGAACCTGGTTTACGGTACAAGTTCAATATCGCAGAAAGTGAAAAATGGATAAAGAAGTTGTGGTACTTACGTACAATGCAGTATCACTCAGCAATGAAATCTATGTCATCAGGCCCGTAGCAGCATAATGAGTGGATTCAGGTACGATGATTCTAACTGAAATAAGTCACACAGGAAAAGAAACATCATCAGATATCACTAATACACGGAATGTAACCTTGGCTACACAGGAACTGAATTACAAAACAGAACAGGGTCTCAAATTTAGAAACCCAACTTATGCTTGCTTAAGGGGAAAGGTGAGTTGGGGTGCTGCATAAAACCAGAGATTGAAATGAGCACAGATAAAGTTCCTTAAGCCAAATATGGAATAGACAAGAGCTACTCCTTGCTCAACGAAATGGACTCAACACCCCATATTAAATGCCTAAGAGTGTACCTGACTAGGAAGTATCTTAAAACCTATGGATTGCTATGTCTCTGAAAGAGAATCAAGTGTGTGTACAGGGGCATAAACGCAGCAGTGATAGGATTGGAGAGGTTCGGTGAGCAAATGAAGACCCTTTGAAGTCATATTGCATGGTACCCATTCCACGGGTCTCAACTCTCCAGGTTTAAGGTATTCTTCCTTCAGCTAAAACATGCATGTGGAACCCAGAGTATGATCAACCGTGTGATCGGGAGACGTGTTCCAATATGTGTCAGTTTTCGTCCCCTGGTACTCGGGTACAACATTCCAGACGCTTTACTAACACTCTCCCGACTTGGAGAGTCAGTGCCTTTAACCTCCTGTTTGGCCCAGTTTGCAATTTCTGTGGAAGATGAACAGGAATAGGGAGAACCAATGACAGACTAGCTGGAGGTGTCTGGACGGGCAAATTTAACTCTCATTTCCCACCAGGAAGAGGAATTAACCAAAGGCTCAGCGTGCCGTGCCGGAACCAGATTAGGGCCTGAAGCCATCCTGCGGTGTTGCGGCCAGCTCACGAGAAAGCGAGTTGAAGAAAGGAGCTCAGGGGCACTGTAATTCACAAACCTGCAGAGTTATAAATGACAGCTATCGTCCAAAAATATACTGAAGTAAGGCTGCCAAGAGGACTTGAAAGCGGGGCAGAATTGCAGGAAACCGATTTCAGGAGGTAGACTGGAATTGCATTTAAAGCATAGGAAAAGAGGCAGAACGTCCACAATGATGCACTTGGCCAAAAAGGGCGTATGCGTTTTTTCCTGAATATATTCAGGAAAAAACGCATACGCCCTTTTTGGCCAACCAAGCAAGCTTGCAAAGGAAATCTGCACTACAATGAAGTCTCACTTCCCCCCGGTCAAAAGGGCCATCTGAAAAAAGTGTAAAATCCAGAAAGGCAGGACAGGCCATGGAGAACTGGGAGCCTTGTTATGCTGATGGGCGGGATGTCAATTGCCAACAGCCACTCGGGAGAAGTGTATGGTGTTTCCTGAAACATCTAAAAAACAAAGCAACAGAGCCTAGGGCACTTCCACTTATGGTAATATAGCTTAGGGAAATTAAAATCAAAAAGACACAGCCACCCCAAAGGTTGGGACGGCTCTGTTTACAAGAACCTGGTTTACGGTACAAGTTCAATATCGCAGAAAGTGAAAAATGGATAAAGAAGTTGTGGTACTTACGTACAATGCAGTATCACTCAGCAATGAAATCTATGTCATCAGGCCCGTAGCAGCATAATGAGTGGATTCAGGTACGATGATTCTAACTGAAATAAGTCACACAGGAAAAGAAACATCATCAGATATCACTAATACACGGAATGTAACCTTGGCTACACAGGAACTGAATTACAAAACAGAACAGGGTCTCAAATTTAGAAACCCAACTTATGCTTGCTTAAGGGGAAAGGTGAGTTGGGGTGCTGCATAAAACCAGAGATTGAAATGAGCACAGATAAAGTTCCTTAAGCCAAATATGGAATAGACAAGAGCTACTCCTTGCTCAACGAAATGGACTCAACACCCCATATTAAATGCCTAAGAGTGTACCTGACTAGGAAGTATCTTAAAACCTATGGATTGCTATGTCTCTGAAAGAGAATCAAGTGTGTGTACAGGGGCATAAACGCAGCAGTGATAGGATTGGAGAGGTTCGGTGAGCAAATGAAGACCCTTTGAAGTCATATTGCATGGTACCCATTCCACGGGTCTCAACTCTCCAGGTTTAAGGTATTCTTCCTTCAGCTAAAACATGCATGTGGAACCCAGAGTATGATCAACCGTGTGATCGGGAGACGTGTTCCAATATGTGTCAGTTTTCGTCCCCTGGTACTCGGGTGCAACATTCCAGACGCTTTACTAACACTCTCCCGACTTGGAGAGTCAGTGCCTTTAACCTCCTGTTTGGCCCAGTTTGCAATTTCTGCGGAAGATGAACAGGAATAGGGAGAACCAATGAGAGACTAGCTGGAGGTGTCTGGACGGGCAAATTTAACTCTCATTTCCCACCAGGAAGAGGAATTAACCAAAGGCTCAGCGTGCCGTGCCGGAAACAGATTAGGGCCTGAAGCCATCCTGCGGTGTTGCGGCCAGCTCACGAGAAAGCGAGTTGAAGAAAGGAGCTCAGGGGCACTGTAATTCACAAACCTGCAGAGTTATAAATGACAGCTATCGTCCAAAAATATACTGAAGTAAGGCTGCCAAGAGGACTTGAAAGCGGGGCAGAATTGCAGGAAACCGATTTCAGGAGGTAGACTGGAATTGCATTTAAAGCATAGGAAAAGAGGCAGAACGTCCACAATGATGCACTTGGCCAAAAAGGGCGTATGCGTTTTTTCCTGAATATATTCAGGAAAAAACGCATACGCCCTTTTTGGCCAACCAAGCAAGCTTGCAAAGGAAATCTGCACTACAATGAAGTCTCACTTCCCCCCGGTCAAAAGGGCCATCTGAAAAAAGTGTAAAATCCAGAAAGGCAGGACAGGCCATGGAGAACTGGGAGCCTTGTTATGCTGATGGGCGGGATGTCAATTGCCAACAGCCACTCGGGAGAAGTGTATGGTGTTTCCTGAAACATCTAAAAAACAAAGCAACAGAGCCTAGGGCACTTCCACTTATGGTCCTATAGCTTAGGGAAATTAAAATCAAAAGACACAGCCACCCCAAAGGTTGGGACGGCTCTGTTTACAAGAACCTGGTTTACGGTACAAGTTCAATATCGCAGAAAGTGAAAAATGGATAAAGAAGTTGTGGTACTTACGTACAATGCAGTATCACTCAGCAATGAAATCTATGTCATCAGGCCCGTAGCAGCATAATGAGTGGATTCAGGTACGATGATTCTAACTGAAATAAGTCACACAGGAAAAGAAACATCATAAGATATCACTAATACACGGAATGTAACCTTGGCTACACAGGAACTGAATTACAAAACAGAACAGGGTCTCAAATTTAGAAACCCAACTTATGCTTGCTTAAGGGGAAAGGTGAGTTGGGGTGCTGCATAAAACCAGAGATTGAAATGAGCACAGATAAAGTTCCTTAAGCCAAATATGGAATAGACAAGAGCTACTCCTTGCTCAACGAAATGGACTCAACACCCCATATTAAATGCCTAAGAGTGTACCTGACTAGGAAGTATCTTAAAACCTATGGATTGCTATGTCTCTGAAAGAGAATCAAGTGTGTGTACAGGGGCATAAACGCAGCAGTGATAGGATTGGAGAGGTTCGGTGAGCAAATGAAGACCCTTTGAAGTCATATTGCATGGTACCCATTCCACGGGTCTCAACTCTCCAGGTTTAAGGTATTCTTCCTTCAGCTAAAACATGCATGTGGAACCCAGAGTATGATCAACCGTGTGATCGGGAGACGTGTTCCAATATGTGTCAGTTTTCGTCCCCTGGTACTCGGGTGCAACATTCCAGACGCTTTACTAACACTCTCCCGACTTGGAGAGTCAGTGCCTTTAACCTCCTGTTTGGCCCAGTTTGCAATTTCTGCGGAAGATGAACAGGAATAGGGAGAACCAATGACAGACTAGCTGGAGGTGTCTGGACGGGCAAATTTAACTCTCATTTCCCACCAGGAAGAGGAATTAACCAAAGGCTCAGCGTGCCGTGCCGGAACCAGATTAGGGCCTGAAGCCATCCTGCGGTGTTGCAGCCAGCTCACGAGAAAGCGAGTTGAAGAAAGGAGCTCAGGGGCACTGTAATTCACAAACCTGCAGAGTTATAAATGACAGCTATCGTCCAAAAATATACTGAAGTAAGGCTGCCAAGAGGACTTGAAAGCGGGGCAGAATTGCAGGAAACCGATTTCAGGAGGTAGACTGGAATTGCATTTAAAGCATAGGAAAAGAGGCAGAACGTCCACAATGATGCACTTGGCCAAAAAGGGCGTATGCGTTTTTTCCTGAATATATTCAGGAAAAAACGCATACGCCCTTTTTGGCCAACCAAGCAAGCTTGCAAAGGAAATCTGCACTACAATGAAGTCTCACTTCCCCCCGGTCAAAAGGGCCATCTGAAAAAAGTGTAAAATCCAGAAAGGCAGGACAGGCCATGGAGAACTGGGAGCCTTGTTATGCTGATGGGCGGGATGTCAATTGCCAACAGCCACTCGGGAGAAGTGTATGGTGTTTCCTGAAACATCTAAAAAACAAAGCAACAGAGCCTAGGGCACTTCCACTTATGGTAATATAGCTTAGGGAAATTAAAATCAAAAAGACACAGCCACCCCAAAGGTTGGGACGGCTCTGTTTACAAGAACCTGGTTTACGGTACAAGTTCAATATCGCAGAAAGTGAAAAATGGATAAAGAAGTTGTGGTACTTACGTACAATGCAGTATCACTCAGCAATGAAATCTATGTCATCAGGCCCGTAGCAGCATAATGAGTGGATTCAGGTACGATGATTCTAACTGAAATAAGTCACACAGGAAAAGAAACATCATCAGATATCACTAATACACGGAATGTAACCTTGGCTACACAGGAACTGAATTACAAAACAGAACAGGGTCTCAAATTTAGAAACCCAACTTATGCTTGCTTAAGGGGAAAGGTGAGTTGGGGTGCTGCATAAAACCAGAGATTGAAATGAGCACAGATAAAGTTCCTTAAGCCAAATATGGAATAGACAAGAGCTACTCCTTGCTCAACGAAATGGACTCAACACCCCATATTAAATGCCTAAGAGTGTACCTGACTAGGAAGTATCTTAAAACCTATGGATTGCTATGTCTCTGAAAGAGAATCAAGTGTGTGTACAGGGGCATAAACGCAGCAGTGATAGGATTGGAGAGGTTCGGTGAGCAAATGAAGACCCTTTGAAGTCATATTGCATGGTACCCATTCCACGGGTCTCAACTCTCCAGGTTTAAGGTATTCTTCCTTCAGCTAAAACATGCATGTGGAACCCAGAGTATGATCAACCGTGTGATCGGGAGACGTGTTCCAATATGTGTCAGTTTTCGTCCCCTGGTACTCGGGTGCAACATTCCAGACGCTTTACTAACACTCTCCCGACTTGGAGAGTCAGTGCCTTTAACCTCCTGTTTGGCCCAGTTTGCAATTTCTGCGGAAGATGAACAGGAATAGGGAGAACCAATGAGAGACTAGCTGGAGGTGTCTGGACGGGCAAATTTAACTCTCATTTCCCACCAGGAAGAGGAATTAACCAAAGGCTCAGCGTGCCGTGCCGGAAACAGATTAGGGCCTGAAGCCATCCTGCGGTGTTGCGGCCAGCTCACGAGAAAGCGAGTTGAAGAAAGGAGCTCAGGGGCACTGTAATTCACAAACCTGCAGAGTTATAAATGACAGCTATCGTCCAAAAATATACTGAAGTAAGGCTGCCAAGAGGACTTGAAAGCGGGGCAGAATTGCAGGAAACCGATTTCAGGAGGTAGACTGGAATTGCATTTAAAGCATAGGAAAAGAGGCAGAACGTCCACAATGATGCACTTGGCCAAAAAGGGCGTATGCGTTTTTTCCTGAATATATTCAGGAAAAAACGCATACGCCCTTTTTGGCCAACCAAGCAAGCTTGCAAAGGAAATCTGCACTACAATGAAGTCTCACTTCCCCCCGGTCAAAAGGGCCATCTGAAAAAAGTGTAAAATCCAGAAAGGCAGGACAGGCCATGGAGAACTGGGAGCCTTGTTATGCTGATGGGCGGGATGTCAATTGCCAACAGCCACTCGGGAGAAGTGTATGGTGTTTCCTGAAACATCTAAAAAACAAAGCAACAGAGCCTAGGGCACTTCCACTTATGGTCCTATAGCTTAGGGAAATTAAAATCAAAAGACACAGCCACCCCAAAGGTTGGGACGGCTCTGTTTACAAGAACCTGGTTTACGGTACAAGTTCAATATCGCAGAAAGTGAAAAATGGATAAAGAAGTTGTGGTACTTACGTACAATGCAGTATCACTCAGCAATGAAATCTATGTCATCAGGCCCGTAGCAGCATAATGAGTGGATTCAGGTACGATGATTCTAACTGAAATAAGTCACACAGGAAAAGAAACATCATAAGATATCACTAATACACGGAATGTAACCTTGGCTACACAGGAACTGAATTACAAAACAGAACAGGGTCTCAAATTTAGAAACCCAACTTATGCTTGCTTAAGGGGAAAGGTGAGTTGGGGTGCTGCATAAAACCAGAGATTGAAATGAGCACAGATAAAGTTCCTTAAGCCAAATATGGAATAGACAAGAGCTACTCCTTGCTCAACGAAATGGACTCAACACCCCATATTAAATGCCTAAGAGTGTACCTGACTAGGAAGTATCTTAAAACCTATGGATTGCTATGTCTCTGAAAGAGAATCAAGTGTGTGTACAGGGGCATAAACGCAGCAGTGATAGGATTGGAGAGGTTCGGTGAGCAAATGAAGACCCTTTGAAGTCATATTGCATGGTACCCATTCCACGGGTCTCAACTCTCCAGGTTTAAGGTATTCTTCCTTCAGCTAAAACATGCATGTGGAACCCAGAGTATGATCAACCGTGTGATCGGGAGACGTGTTCCAATATGTGTCAGTTTTCGTCCCCTGGTACTCGGGTGCAACATTCCAGACGCTTTACTAACACTCTCCCGACTTGGAGAGTCAGTGCCTTTAACCTCCTGTTTGGCCCAGTTTGCAATTTCTGCGGAAGATGAACAGGAATAGGGAGAACCAATGACAGACTAGCTGGAGGTGTCTGGACGGGCAAATTTAACTCTCATTTCCCACCAGGAAGAGGAATTAACCAAAGGCTCAGCGTGCCGTGCCGGAACCAGATTAGGGCCTGAAGCCATCCTGCGGTGTTGCAGCCAGCTCACGAGAAAGCGAGTTGAAGAAAGGAGCTCAGGGGCACTGTAATTCACAAACCTGCAGAGTTATAAATGACAGCTATCGTCCAAAAATATACTGAAGTAAGGCTGCCAAGAGGACTTGAAAGCGGGGCAGAATTGCAGGAAACCGATTTCAGGAGGTAGACTGGAATTGCATTGAAAGCATAGGAAAAGAGGCAGAACGTCCACAATGATGCACTTGGCCAAAAAGGGCGTATGCGTTTTTTCCTGAATATATTCAGGAAAAAACGCATACGCCCTTTTTGGCCAACCAAGCAAGCTTGCAAAGGAAATCTGCACTACAATGAAGTCTCACTTCCCCCCGGTCAAAAGGGCCATCTGAAAAAAGTGTAAAATCCAGAAAGGCAGGACAGGCCATGGAGAACTGGGAGCCTTGTTATGCTGATGGGCGGGATGTAAATTGCCAACAGCCACTCGGGAGAAGTGTATGGTGTTTCCTGAAACATCTAAAAAACAAAGCAACAGAGCCTAGGGCACTTCCACTTATGGTCCTATAGCTTAGGGAAATTAAAATCAAAAAGACACAGCCACCCCAAAGGTTGGGACGGCTCTGTTTACAAGAACCTGGTTTACGGTACAAGTTCAATATCGCAGAAAGTGAAAAATGGATAAAGAAGTTGTGGTACTTACGTACAATGCAGTATCACTCAGCAATGAAATCTATGTCATCAGGCCCGTAGCAGCATAATGAGTGGATTCAGGTACGATGATTCTAACTGAAATAAGTCACACAGGAAAAGAAACATCATCAGATATCACTAATACACGGAATGTAACCTTGGCTACACAGGAACTGAATTACAAAACAGAACAGGGTCTCAAATTTAGAAAACCAACTTATGCTTGCTTAAGGGGAAAGGTGAGTTGGGGTGCTGCATAAAACCAGAGATTGAAATGAGCACAGATAAAGTTCCTTAAGCCAAATATGGAATAGACAAGAGCTACTCCTTGCTCAACGAAATGGACTCAACACCCCATATTAAATGCCTAAGAGTGTACCTGACTAGGAAGTATCTTAAAACCTATGGATTGCTATGTCTCTGAAAGAGAATCAAGTGTGTGTACAGGGGCATAAACGCAGCAGTGATAGGATTGGAGAGGTTCGGTGAGCAAATGAAGACCCTTTGAAGTCATATTGCATGGTACCCATTCCACGGGTCTCAACTCTCCAGGTTTAAGGTATTCTTCCTTCAGCTAAAACATGCATGTGGAACCCAGAGTATGATCAACCGTGTGATCGGGAGACGTGTTCCAATATGTGTCAGTTTTCGTCCCCTGGTACTCGGGTGCAACATTCCAGACGCTTTACTAACACTCTCCCGACTTGGAGAGTCAGTGCCTTTAACCTCCTGTTTGGCCCAGTTTGCAATTTCTGTGGAAGATGAACAGGAATAGGGAGAACCAATGACAGACTAGCTGGAGGTGTCTGGACGGGCAAATTTAACTCTCATTTCCCACCAGGAAGAGGAATTAACCAAAGGCTCAGCGTGCCGTGCCGGAACCAGATTAGGGCCTGAAGCCATCCTGCGGTGTTGCGGCCAGCTCACGAGAAAGCGAGTTGAAGAAAGGAGCTCAGGGGCACTGTAATTCACAAACCTGCAGAGTTATAAATGACAGCTATCGTCCAAAAATATACTGAAGTAAGGCTGCCAAGAGGACTTGAAAGCGGGGCAGAATTGCAGGAAACCGATTTCAGGAGGTAGACTGGAATTGCATTGAAAGCATAGGAAAAGAGGCAGAACGTCCACAATGATGCACTTGGCCAAAAAGGGCGTATGCGTTTTTTCCTGAATATATTCAGGAAAAAACGCATACGCCCTTTTTGGCCAACCAAGCAAGCTTGCAAAGGAAATCTGCACTACAATGAAGTCTCACTTCCCCCCGGTCAAAAGGGCCATCTGAAAAAAGTGTAAAATCCAGAAAGGCAGGACAGGCCATGGAGAACTGGGAGCCTTGTTATGCTGATGGGCGGGATGTCAATTGCCAACAGCCACTCGGGAGAAGTGTATGGTGTTTCCTGAAACATCTAAAAAACAAAGCAACAGAGCCTAGGGCACTTCCACTTATGGTCCTATAGCTTAGGGAAATTAAAATCAAAAAGACACAGCCACCCCAAAGGTTGGGACGGCTCTGTTTACAAGAACCTGGTTTACGGTACAAGTTCAATATCGCAGAAAGTGAAAAATGGATAAAGAAGTTGTGGTACTTACGTACAATGCAGTATCACTCAGCAATGAAATCTATGTCATCAGGCCCGTAGCAGCATAATGAGTGGATTCAGGTACGATGATTCTAACTGAAATAAGTCACACAGGAAAAGAAACATCATCAGATATCACTAATACACGGAATGTAACCTTGGCTACACAGGAACTGAATTACAAAACAGAACAGGGTCTCAAATTTAGAAAACCAACTTATGCTTGCTTAAGGGGAAAGGTGAGTTGGGGTGCTGCATAAAACCAGAGATTGAAATGAGCACAGATAAAGTTCCTTAAGCCAAATATGGAATAGACAAGAGCTACTCCTTGCTCAACGAAATGGACTCAACACCCCATATTAAATGCCTAAGAGTGTACCTGACTAGGAAGTATCTTAAAACCTATGGATTGCTATGTCTCCGAAAGAGAATCAAGTGTGTGTACAGGGGCATAAACGCAGCAGTGATAGGATTGAAGAGGTTCGGTGAGCAAATGAAGACCCTTTGAAGTCATATTGCATGGTACCCATTCCACGGGTCTCAACTCTCCAGGTTTAAGGTATTCTTCCTTCAGCTAAAACATGCATGTGGAACCCAGAGTATGATCAACCGTGTGATCGGGAGACGTGTTCCAATATGTGTCAGTTTTCGTCCCCTGGTACTCGGGTGCAACATGCCAGACGCTTTACTAACACTCTCCCGACTTGGAGAGTCAGTGCCTTTAACCTCCTGTTTGGCCCAGTTTGCAATTTCTGCGGAAGATGAACAGGAATAGGGAGAACCAATGACAGACTAGCTGGAGGTGTCTGGACGGGCAAATTTTACTCTCATTTCCCACCAGGAAGAGGAATTAACCAAAGGCTCAGCGTGCCGTGCCGGAACCAGATTAGGGCCTGAAGCCATCCTGCGGTGTTGCGGCCAGCTCACGAGAAAGCGAGTTGAAGAAAGGAGCTCAGGGGCACTGTAATTCACAAACCTGCAGAGTTATAAATGACAGCTATCGTCCAAAAATATACTGAAGTAAGGCTGCCAAGAGGACTTGAAAGCGGGGCAGAATTGCAGGAAACCGATTTCAGGAGGTAGACTGGAATTGCATTTAAAGCATAGGAAAAGAGGCAGAACGTCCACAATGATGCACTTGGCCAAAAAGGGCGTATGCGTTTTTTCCTGAATATATTCAGGAAAAAACGCATACGCCCTTTTTGGCCAACCAAGCAAGCTTGCAAAGGAAATCTGCACTACAATGAAGTCTCACTTCCCCCCGGTCAAAAGGGCCATCTGAAAAAAGTGTAAAATCCAGAAAGGCAGGACAGGCCATGGAGAACTGGGAGCCTTGTTATGCTGATGGGCGGGATGTCAATTGCCAACAGCCACTCGGGAGAAGTGTATGGTGTTTCCTGAAACATCTAAAAAACAAAGCAACAGAGCCTAGGGCACTTCCACTTATGGTCCTATAGCTTAGGGAAATTAAAATCAAAAGACACAGCCACCCCAAAGGTTGGGACGGCTCTGTTTACAAGAACCTGGTTTACGGTACAAGTTCAATATCGCAGAAAGTGAAAAATGGATAAAGAAGTTGTGGTACTTACGTACAATGCAGTATCACTCAGCAATGAAATCTATGTCATCAGGCCCGTAGCAGCATAATGAGTGGATTCAGGTACGATGATTCTAACTGAAATAAGTCACACAGGAAAAGAAACATCATAAGATATCACTAATACACGGAATGTAACCTTGGCTACACAGGAACTGAATTACAAAACAGAACAGGGTCTCAAATTTAGAAACCCAACTTATGCTTGCTTAAGGGGAAAGGTGAGTTGGGGTGCTGCATAAAACCAGAGATTGAAATGAGCACAGATAAAGTTCCTTAAGCCAAATATGGAATAGACAAGAGCTACTCCTTGCTCAACGAAATGGACTCAACACCCCATATTAAATGCCTAAGAGTGTACCTGACTAGGAAGTATCTTAAAACCTATGGATTGCTATGTCTCTGAAAGAGAATCAAGTGTGTGTACAGGGGCATAAACGCAGCAGTGATAGGATTGGAGAGGTTCGGTGAGCAAATGAAGACCCTTTGAAGTCATATTGCATGGTACCCATTCCACGGGTCTCAACTCTCCAGGTTTAAGGTATTCTTCCTTCAGCTAAAACATGCATGTGGAACCCAGAGTATGATCAACCGTGTGATCGGGAGACGTGTTCCAATATGTGTCAGTTTTCGTCCCCTGGTACTCGGGTGCAACATGCCAGACGCTTTACTAACACTCTCCCGACTTGGAGAGTCAGTGCCTTTAACCTCCTGTTTGGCCCAGTTTGCAATTTCTGCGGAAGATGAACAGGAATAGGGAGAACCAATGAGAGACTAGCTGGAGGTGTCTGGACGGGCAAATTTAACTCTCATTTCCCACCAGGAAGAGGAATTAACCAAAGGCTCAGCGTGCCGTGCCGGAACCAGATTAGGGCCTGAAGCCATCCTGCGGTGTTGCGGCCAGCTCACGAGAAAGCGAGTTGAAGAAAGGAGCTCAGGGGCACTGTAATTCACAAACCTGCAGAGTTATAAATGACAGCTATCGTCCAAAAATATACTGAAGTAAGGCTGCCAAGAGGACTTGAAAGCGGGGCAGAATTGCAGGAAACCGATTTCAGGAGGTAGACTGGAATTGCATTTAAAGCATAGGAAAAGAGGCAGAACGTCCACAATGATGCACTTGGCCAAAAAGGGCGTATGCGTTTTTTCCTGAATATATTCAGGAAAAAACGCATACGCCCTTTTTGGCCAACCAAGCAAGCTTGCAATGGAAATCTGAACTACAATGAAGTCTCACTTCCCCCCGGTCAAAAGGGCCATCTGAAAAAAGTGTAAAATCCAGAAAGGCAGGACAGGCCATGGAGAACTGGGAGCCTTGTTATGCTGATGGGCGGGATGTCAATTGCCAACAGCCACTCGGGAGAAGTGTATGGTGTTTCCTGAAACATCTAAAAAACAAAGCAACAGAGCCTAGGGCACTTCCACTTATGGTAATATAGCTTAGGGAAATTAAAATCAAAAAGACACAGCCACCCCAAAGGTTGGGACAGCTCTGTTTACAAGAACCTGGTTTACGGTACAAGTTCAATATCGCAGAAAGTGAAAAATGGATAAAGAAGTTGTGGTACTTACGTACAATGCAGTATCACTCAGCAATGAAATCTATGTCATCAGGCCCGTAGCAGCATAATGAGTGGATTCAGGTACGATGATTCTAACTGAAATAAGTCACACAGGAAAAGAAACATCATAAGATATCACTAATACACGGAATGTAACCTTGGCTACACAGGAACTGAATTACAAAACAGAACAGGGTCTCAAATTTAGAAACCCAACTTATGCTTGCTTAAGGGGAAAGGTGAGTTGGGGTGCTGCATAAAACCAGAGATTGAAATGAGCACAGATAAAGTTCCTTAAGCCAAATATGGAATAGACAAGAGCTACTCCTTGCTCAACGAAATGGACTCAACACCCCATATTAAATGCCTAAGAGTGTACCTGACTAGGAAGTATCTTAAAACCTATGGATTGCTATGTCTCCGAAAGAGAATCAAGTGTGTGTACAGGGGCATAAACGCAGCAGTGATAGGATTGGAGAGGTTCGGTGAGCAAATGAAGACCCTTTGAAGTCATATTGCATGGTACCCATTCCACGAGTCTCAACTCTCCAGGTTTAAGGTATTCTTCCTTTAGCTAAAACATGCATGTGGAACCCAGAGTATGATCAACCGTGTGATCGGGAGACGTGTTCCAATATGTGTCAGTTTTCGTCCCCTGGTACTCGGGTGCAACATGCCAGACGCTTTACTAACACTCTCCCGACTTGGAGAGTCAGTGCCTTTAACCTCCTGTTTGGCCCAGTTTGCAATTTCTGTGGAAGATGAACAGGAATAGGGAGAACCAATGACAGACTAGCTGGAGGTGTCTGGACGGGCAAATTTAACTCTCATTTCCCACCAGGAAGAGGAATTAACCAAAGGCTCAGCGTGCCGTGCCGGAACCAGATTAGGGCCTGAAGCCATCCTGCGGTGTTGCGGCCAGCTCACGAGAAAGCGAGTTGAAGAAAGGAGCTCAGGGGCACTGTAATTCACAAACCTGCAGAGTTATAAATGACAGCTATCGTCCAAAAATATACTGAAGTAAGGCTGCCAAGAGGACTTGAAAGCGGGGCAGAATTGCAGGAAACCGATTTCAGGAGGTAGACTGGAATTGCATTTAAAGCATAGGAAAAGAGGCAGAACGTCCACAATGATGCACTTGGCCAAAAAGGGCGTATGCGTTTTTTCCTGAATATATTCAGGAAAAAACGCATACGCCCTTTTTGGCCAACCAAGCAAGCTTGCAATGGAAATCTGCACTACAATGAAGTCTCACTTCCCCCCGGTCAAAAGGGCCATCTGAAAAAAGTGTAAAATCCAGAAAGGCAGGACAGGCCATGGAGAACTGGGAGCCTTGTTATGCTGATGGGCGGGATGTCAATTGCCAACAGCCACTCGGGAGAAGTGTATGGTGTTTCCTGAAACATCTAAAAAACAAAGCAACAGAGCCTAGGGCACTTCCACTTATGGTCCTATAGCTTAGGGAAATTAAAATCAAAAGACACAGCCACCCCAAAGGTTGGGACGGCTCTGTTTACAAGAACCTGGTTTACGGTACAAGTTCAATATCGCAGAAAGTGAAAAATGGATAAAGAAGTTGTGGTACTTACGTACAATGCAGTATCACTCAGCAATGAAATCTATGTCATCAGGCCCGTAGCAGCATAATGAGTGGATTCAGGTACGATGATTCTAACTGAAATAAGTCACACAGGAAAAGAAACATCATCAGATATCACTAATACACGGAATGTAACCTTGGCTACACAGGAACTGAATTACAAAACAGAACAGGGTCTCAAATTTAGAAAACCAACTTATGCTTGCTTAAGGGGAAAGGTGAGTTGGGGTGCTGCATAAAACCAGAGATTGAAATGAGCACAGATAAAGTTCCTTAAGCCAAATATGGAATAGACAAGAGCTACTCCTTGCTCAACGAAATGGACTCAACACCCCATATTAAATGCCTAAGAGTGTACCTGACTAGGAAGTATCTTAAAACCTATGGATTGCTATGTCTCTGAAAGAGAATCAAGTGTGTGTACAGGGGCATAAACGCAGCAGTGATAGGATTGGAGAGGTTCGGTGAGCAAATGAAGACCCTTTGAAGTCATATTGCATGGTACCCATTCCACGGGTCTCAACTCTCCAGGTTTAAGGTATTCTTCCTTCAGCTAAAACATGCATGTGGAACCCAGAGTATGATCAACCGTGTGATCGGGAGACGTGTTCCAATATGTGTCAGTTTTCGTCCCCTGGTACTCGGGTGCAACATTCCAGACGCTTTACTAACACTCTCCCGACTTGGAGAGTCAGTGCCTTTAACCTCCTGTTTGGCCCAGTTTGCAATTTCTGTGGAAGATGAACAGGAATAGGGAGAACCAATGACAGACTAGCTGGAGGTGTCTGGACGGGCAAATTTAACTCTCATTTCCCACCAGGAAGAGGAATTAACCAAAGGCTCAGCGTGCCGTGCCGGAACCAGATTAGGGCCTGAAGCCATCCTGCGGTGTTGCGGCCAGCTCACGAGAAAGCGAGTTGAAGAAAGGAGCTCAGGGGCACTGTAATTCACAAACCTGCAGAGTTATAAATGACAGCTATCGTCCAAAAATATACTGAAGTAAGGCTGCCAAGAGGACTTGAAAGCGGGGCAGAATTGCAGGAAACCGATTTCAGGAGGTAGACTGGAATTGCATTGAAAGCATAGGAAAAGAGGCAGAACGTCCACAATGATGCACTTGGCCAAAAAGGGCGTATGCGTTTTTTCCTGAATATATTCAGGAAAAAACGCATACGCCCTTTTTGGCCAACCAAGCAAGCTTGCAAAGGAAATCTGCACTACAATGAAGTCTCACTTCCCCCCGGTCAAAAGGGCCATCTGAAAAAAGTGTAAAATCCAGAAAGGCAGGACAGGCCATGGAGAACTGGGAGCCTTGTTATGCTGATGGGCGGGATGTCAATTGCCAACAGCCACTCGGGAGAAGTGTATGGTGTTTCCTGAAACATCTAAAAAACAAAGCAACAGAGCCTAGGGCACTTCCACTTATGGTCCTATAGCTTAGGGAAATTAAAATCAAAAAGACACAGCCACCCCAAAGGTTGGGACGGCTCTGTTTACAAGAACCTGGTTTACGGTACAAGTTCAATATCGCAGAAAGTGAAAAATGGATAAAGAAGTTGTGGTACTTACGTACAATGCAGTATCACTCAGCAATGAAATCTATGTCATCAGGCCCGTAGCAGCATAATGAGTGGATTCAGGTACGATGATTCTAACTGAAATAAGTCACACAGGAAAAGAAACATCATCAGATATCACTAATACACGGAATGTAACCTTGGCTACACAGGAACTGAATTACAAAACAGAACAGGGTCTCAAATTTAGAAAACCAACTTATGCTTGCTTAAGGGGAAAGGTGAGTTGGGGTGCTGCATAAAACCAGAGATTGAAATGAGCACAGATAAAGTTCCTTAAGCCAAATATGGAATAGACAAGAGCTACTCCTTGCTCAACGAAATGGACTCAACACCCCATATTAAATGCCTAAGAGTGTACCTGACTAGGAAGTATCTTAAAACCTATGGATTGCTATGTCTCCGAAAGAGAATCAAGTGTGTGTACAGGGGCATAAACGCAGCAGTGATAGGATTGAAGAGGTTCGGTGAGCAAATGAAGACCCTTTGAAGTCATATTGCATGGTACCCATTCCACGGGTCTCAACTCTCCAGGTTTAAGGTATTCTTCCTTCAGCTAAAACATGCATGTGGAACCCAGAGTATGATCAACCGTGTGATCGGGAGACGTGTTCCAATATGTGTCAGTTTTCGTCCCCTGGTACTCGGGTGCAACATGCCAGACGCTTTACTAACACTCTCCCGACTTGGAGAGTCAGTGCCTTTAACCTCCTGTTTGGCCCAGTTTGCAATTTCTGCGGAAGATGAACAGGAATAGGGAGAACCAATGACAGACTAGCTGGAGGTGTCTGGACGGGCAAATTTTACTCTCATTTCCCACCAGGAAGAGGAATTAACCAAAGGCTCAGCGTGCCGTGCCGGAACCAGATTAGGGCCTGAAGCCATCCTGCGGTGTTGCGGCCAGCTCACGAGAAAGCGAGTTGAAGAAAGGAGCTCAGGGGCACTGTAATTCACAAACCTGCAGAGTTATAAATGACAGCTATCGTCCAAAAATATACTGAAGTAAGGCTGCCAAGAGGACTTGAAAGCGGGGCAGAATTGCAGGAAACCGATTTCAGGAGGTAGACTGGAATTGCATTTAAAGCATAGGAAAAGAGGCAGAACGTCCACAATGATGCACTTGGCCAAAAAGGGCGTATGCGTTTTTTCCTGAATATATTCAGGAAAAAACGCATACGCCCTTTTTGGCCAACCAAGCAAGCTTGCAAAGGAAATCTGCACTACAATGAAGTCTCACTTCCCCCCGGTCAAAAGGGCCATCTGAAAAAAGTGTAAAATCCAGAAAGGCAGGACAGGCCATGGAGAACTGGGAGCCTTGTTATGCTGATGGGCGGGATGTCAATTGCCAACAGCCACTCGGGAGAAGTGTATGGTGTTTCCTGAAACATCTAAAAAACAAAGCAACAGAGCCTAGGGCACTTCCACTTATGGTCCTATAGCTTAGGGAAATTAAAATCAAAAGACACAGCCACCCCAAAGGTTGGGACGGCTCTGTTTACAAGAACCTGGTTTACGGTACAAGTTCAATATCGCAGAAAGTGAAAAATGGATAAAGAAGTTGTGGTACTTACGTACAATGCAGTATCACTCAGCAATGAAATCTATGTCATCAGGCCCGTAGCAGCATAATGAGTGGATTCAGGTACGATGATTCTAACTGAAATAAGTCACACAGGAAAAGAAACATCATAAGATATCACTAATACACGGAATGTAACCTTGGCTACACAGGAACTGAATTACAAAACAGAACAGGGTCTCAAATTTAGAAACCCAACTTATGCTTGCTTAAGGGGAAAGGTGAGTTGGGGTGCTGCATAAAACCAGAGATTGAAATGAGCACAGATAAAGTTCCTTAAGCCAAATATGGAATAGACAAGAGCTACTCCTTGCTCAACGAAATGGACTCAACACCCCATATTAAATGCCTAAGAGTGTACCTGACTAGGAAGTATCTTAAAACCTATGGATTGCTATGTCTCTGAAAGAGAATCAAGTGTGTGTACAGGGGCATAAACGCAGCAGTGATAGGATTGGAGAGGTTCGGTGAGCAAATGAAGACCCTTTGAAGTCATATTGCATGGTACCCATTCCACGGGTCTCAACTCTCCAGGTTTAAGGTATTCTTCCTTCAGCTAAAACATGCATGTGGAACCCAGAGTATGATCAACCGTGTGATCGGGAGACGTGTTCCAATATGTGTCAGTTTTCGTCCCCTGGTACTCGGGTGCAACATGCCAGACGCTTTACTAACACTCTCCCGACTTGGAGAGTCAGTGCCTTTAACCTCCTGTTTGGCCCAGTTTGCAATTTCTGCGGAAGATGAACAGGAATAGGGAGAACCAATGAGAGACTAGCTGGAGGTGTCTGGACGGGCAAATTTAACTCTCATTTCCCACCAGGAAGAGGAATTAACCAAAGGCTCAGCGTGCCGTGCCGGAACCAGATTAGGGCCTGAAGCCATCCTGCGGTGTTGCGGCCAGCTCACGAGAAAGCGAGTTGAAGAAAGGAGCTCAGGGGCACTGTAATTCACAAACCTGCAGAGTTATAAATGACAGCTATCGTCCAAAAATATACTGAAGTAAGGCTGCCAAGAGGACTTGAAAGCGGGGCAGAATTGCAGGAAACCGATTTCAGGAGGTAGACTGGAATTGCATTTAAAGCATAGGAAAAGAGGCAGAACGTCCACAATGATGCACTTGGCCAAAAAGGGCGTATGCGTTTTTTCCTGAATATATTCAGGAAAAAACGCATACGCCCTTTTTGGCCAACCAAGCAAGCTTGCAATGGAAATCTGAACTACAATGAAGTCTCACTTCCCCCCGGTCAAAAGGGCCATCTGAAAAAAGTGTAAAATCCAGAAAGGCAGGACAGGCCATGGAGAACTGGGAGCCTTGTTATGCTGATGGGCGGGATGTCAATTGCCAACAGCCACTCGGGAGAAGTGTATGGTGTTTCCTGAAACATCTAAAAAACAAAGCAACAGAGCCTAGGGCACTTCCACTTATGGTAATATAGCTTAGGGAAATTAAAATCAAAAAGACACAGCCACCCCAAAGGTTGGGACAGCTCTGTTTACAAGAACCTGGTTTACGGTACAAGTTCAATATCGCAGAAAGTGAAAAATGGATAAAGAAGTTGTGGTACTTACGTACAATGCAGTATCACTCAGCAATGAAATCTATGTCATCAGGCCCGTAGCAGCATAATGAGTGGATTCAGGTACGATGATTCTAACTGAAATAAGTCACACAGGAAAAGAAACATCATAAGATATCACTAATACACGGAATGTAACCTTGGCTACACAGGAACTGAATTACAAAACAGAACAGGGTCTCAAATTTAGAAACCCAACTTATGCTTGCTTAAGGGGAAAGGTGAGTTGGGGTGCTGCATAAAACCAGAGATTGAAATGAGCACAGATAAAGTTCCTTAAGCCAAATATGGAATAGACAAGAGCTACTCCTTGCTCAACGAAATGGACTCAACACCCCATATTAAATGCCTAAGAGTGTACCTGACTAGGAAGTATCTTAAAACCTATGGATTGCTATGTCTCCGAAAGAGAATCAAGTGTGTGTACAGGGGCATAAACGCAGCAGTGATAGGATTGGAGAGGTTCGGTGAGCAAATGAAGACCCTTTGAAGTCATATTGCATGGTACCCATTCCACGAGTCTCAACTCTCCAGGTTTAAGGTATTCTTCCTTTAGCTAAAACATGCATGTGGAACCCAGAGTATGATCAACCGTGTGATCGGGAGACGTGTTCCAATATGTGTCAGTTTTCGTCCCCTGGTACTCGGGTGCAACATGCCAGACGCTTTACTAACACTCTCCCGACTTGGAGAGTCAGTGCCTTTAACCTCCTGTTTGGCCCAGTTTGCAATTTCTGTGGAAGATGAACAGGAATAGGGAGAACCAATGACAGACTAGCTGGAGGTGTCTGGACGGGCAAATTTAACTCTCATTTCCCACCAGGAAGAGGAATTAACCAAAGGCTCAGCGTGCCGTGCCGGAACCAGATTAGGGCCTGAAGCCATCCTGCGGTGTTGCGGCCAGCTCACGAGAAAGCGAGTTGAAGAAAGGAGCTCAGGGGCACTGTAATTCACAAACCTGCAGAGTTATAAATGACAGCTATCGTCCAAAAATATACTGAAGTAAGGCTGCCAAGAGGACTTGAAAGCGGGGCAGAATTGCAGGAAACCGATTTCAGGAGGTAGACTGGAATTGCATTTAAAGCATAGGAAAAGAGGCAGAACGTCCACAATGATGCACTTGGCCAAAAAGGGCGTATGCGTTTTTTCCTGAATATATTCAGGAAAAAACGCATACGCCCTTTTTGGCCAACCAAGCAAGCTTGCAATGGAAATCTGCACTACAATGAAGTCTCACTTCCCCCCGGTCAAAAGGGCCATCTGAAAAAAGTGTAAAATCCAGAAAGGCAGGACAGGCCATGGAGAACTGGGAGCCTTGTTATGCTGATGGGCGGGATGTCAATTGCCAACAGCCACTCGGGAGAAGTGTATGGTGTTTCCTGAAACATCTAAAAAACAAAGCAACAGAGCCTAGGGCACTTCCACTTATGGTCCTATAGCTTAGGGAAATTAAAATCAAAAGACACAGCCACCCCAAAGGTTGGGACGGCTCTGTTTACAAGAACCTGGTTTACGGTACAAGTTCAATATCGCAGAAAGTGAAAAATGGATAAAAAAGTTGTGGTACTTACGTACAATGCAATATCACTCAGCAATGAAATCTATGTCATCAGGCCCGTAGCAGCATAATGAGTGGATTCAGGTACGATGATTCTAACTGAAATAAGTCACACAGGAAAAGAAACATCATCAGATATCACTAATACACGGAATGTAACCTTGGCTACACAGGAACTGAATTACAAAACAGAACAGGGTCTCAAATTTAGAAACCCAACTTATGCTTGCTTAAGGGGAAAGGTGAGTTGGGGTGCTGCATAAAACCAGAGATTGAAATGAGCACAGATAAAGTTCCTTAAGCCAAATATGGAATAGACAAGAGCTACTCCTTGCTCAACGAAATGGACTCAACACCCCATATTAAATGCCTAAGAGTGTACCTGACTAGGAAGTATCTTAAAACCTATGGATTGCTATGTCTCTGAAAGAGAATCAAGTGTGTGTACAGGGGCATAAACGCAGCAGTGATAGGATTGGAGAGGTTCGGTGAGCAAATGAAGACCCTTTGAAGTCATATTGCATGGTACCCATTCCACGGGTCTCAACTCTCCAGGTTTAAGGTATTCTTCCTTCAGCTAAAACATGCATGTGGAACCCAGAGTATGATCAACCGTGTGATCGGGAGACGTGTTCCAATATGTCTCAGTTTTCGTCCCCTGGTACTCGGGTGCAACATGCCAGACGCTTTACTAACACTCTCCCGACTTGGAGAGTCAGTGCCTTTAACCTCCTGTTTGGCCCAGTTTGCAATTTCTGCGGAAGATGAACAGGAATAGGGAGAACCAATGAGAGACTAGCTGGAGGTGTCTGGACGGGCAAATTTAACTCTCATTTCCCACCAGGAAGAGGAATTAACCAAAGGCTCAGCGTGCCGTGCCGGAACCAGATTAGGGCCTGAAGCCATCCTGCGGTGTTGCGGCCAGCTCACGAGAAAGCGAGTTGAAGAAAGGAGCTCAGGGGCACTGTAATTCACAAACCTGCAGAGTTATAAATGACAGCTATCGTCCAAAAATATACTGAAGTAAGGCTGCCAAGAGGACTTGAAAGCGGGGCAGAATTGCAGGAAACCGATTTCAGGAGGTAGACTGGAATTGCATTTAAAGCATAGGAAAAGAGGCAGAACGTCCACAATGATGCACTTGGCCAAAAAGGGCGTATGCGTTTTTTCCTGAATATATTCAGGAAAAAACGCATACGCCCTTTTTGGCCAACCAAGCAAGCTTGCAATGGAAATCTGAACTACAATGAAGTCTCACTTCCCCCCGGTCAAAAGGGCCATCTGAAAAAAGTGTAAAATCCAGAAAGGCAGGACAGGCCATGGAGAACTGGGAGCCTTGTTATGCTGATGGGCGGGATGTCAATTGCCAACAGCCACTCGGGAGAAGTGTATGGTGTTTCCTGAAACATCTAAAAAACAAAGCAACAGAGCCTAGGGCACTTCCACTTATGGTAATATAGCTTAGGGAAATTAAAATCAAAAAGACACAGCCACCCCAAAGGTTGGGACAGCTCTGTTTACAAGAACCTGGTTTACGGTACAAGTTCAATATCGCAGAAAGTGAAAAATGGATAAAGAAGTTGTGGTACTTACGTACAATGCAGTATCACTCAGCAATGAAATCTATGTCATCAGGCCCGTAGCAGCATAATGAGTGGATTCAGGTACGATGATTCTAACTGAAATAAGTCACACAGGAAAAGAAACATCATCAGATATCACTAATACACGGAATGTAACCTTGGCTACACAGGAACTGAATTACAAAACAGAACAGGGTCTCAAATTTAGAAACCCAACTTATGCTTGCTTAAGGGGAAAGGTGAGTTGGGGTGCTGCATAAAACCAGAGATTGAAATGAGCACAGATAAAGTTCCTTAAGCCAAATATGGAATAGACAAGAGCTACTCCTTGCTCAACGAAATGGACTCAACACCCCATATTAAATGCCTAAGAGTGTACCTGACTAGGAAGTATCTTAAAACCTATGGATTGCTATGTCTCCGAAAGAGAATCAAGTGTGTGTACAGGGGCATAAACGCAGCAGTGATAGGATTGGAGAGGTTCGGTGAGCAAATGAAGACCCTTTGAAGTCATATTGCATGGTACCCATTCCACGAGTCTCAACTCTCCAGGTTTAAGGTATTCTTCCTTTAGCTAAAACATGCATGTGGAACCCAGAGTATGATCAACCGTGTGATCGGGAGACGTGTTCCAATATGTGTCAGTTTTCGTCCCCTGGTACTCGGGTGCAACATGCCAGACGCTTTACTAACACTCTCCCGACTTGGAGAGTCAGTGCCTTTAACCTCCTGTTTGGCCCAGTTTGCAATTTCTGTGGAAGATGAACAGGAATAGGGAGAACCAATGACAGACTAGCTGGAGGTGTCTGGACGGGCAAATTTAACTCTCATTTCCCACCAGGAAGAGGAATTAACCAAAGGCTCAGCGTGCCGTGCCGGAACCAGATTAGGGCCTGAAGCCATCCTGCGGTGTTGCGGCCAGCTCACGAGAAAGCGAGTTGAAGAAAGGAGCTCAGGGGCACTGTAATTCACAAACCTGCAGAGTTATAAATGACAGCTATCGTCCAAAAATATACTGAAGTAAGGCTGCCAAGAGGACTTGAAAGCGGGGCAGAATTGCAGGAAACCGATTTCAGGAGGTAGACTGGAATTGCATTTAAAGCATAGGAAAAGAGGCAGAACGTCCACAATGATGCACTTGGCCAAAAAGGGCGTATGCGTTTTTTCCTGAATATATTCAGGAAAAAACGCATACGCCCTTTTTGGCCAACCAAGCAAGCTTGCAAAGGAAATCTGCACTACAATGAAGTCTCACTTCCCCCCGGTCAAAAGGGCCATCTGAAAAAAGTGTAAAATCCAGAAAGGCAGGACAGGCCATGGAGAACTGGGAGCCTTGTTATGCTGATGGGCGGGATGTCAATTGCCAACAGCCACTCGGGAGAAGTGTATGGTGTTTCCTGAAACATCTAAAAAACAAAGCAACAGAGCCTAGGGCACTTCCACTTATGGTCCTATAGCTTAGGGAAATTAAAATCAAAAAGACACAGCCACCCCAAATGTTGGGACGGCTCTGTTTACAAGAACCTGGTTTACGGTACAAGTTCAATATCGCAGAAAGTGAAAAATGGATAAAGAAGTTGTGGTACTTACGTACAATGCAGTATCACTCAGCAATGAAATCTATGTCATCAGGCCCGTAGCAGCATAATGAGTGGATTCAGGTACGATGATTCTAACTGAAATAAGTCACACAGGAAAAGAAACATCATCAGATATCACTAATACACGGAATGTAACCTTGGCTACACAGGAACTGAATTACAAAACAGAACAGGGTCTCAAATTTAGAAAACCAACTTATGCTTGCTTAAGGGGAAAGGTGAGTTGGGGTGCTGCATAAAACCAGAGATTGAAATGAGCACAGATAAAGTTCCTTAAGCCAAATATGGAATAGACAAGAGCTACTCCTTGCTCAACGAAATGGACTCAACACCCCATATTAAATGCCTAAGAGTGTACCTGACTAGGAAGTATCTTAAAACCTATGGATTGCTATGTCTCTGAAAGAGAATCAAGTGTGTGTACAGGGGCATAAACGCAGCAGTGATAGGATTGGAGAGGTTCGGTGAGCAAATGAAGACCCTTTGAAGTCATATTGCATGGTACCCATTCCACGGGTCTCAACTCTCCAGGTTTAAGGTATTCTTCCTTCAGCTAAAACATGCATGTGGAACCCAGAGTATGATCAACCGTGTGATCGGGAGACGTGTTCCAATATGTCTCAGTTTTCGTCCCCTGGTACTCGGGTGCAACATGCCAGACGCTTTACTAACACTCTCCCGACTTGGAGAGTCAGTGCCTTTAACCTCCTGTTTGGCCCAGTTTGCAATTTCTGCGGAAGATGAACAGGAATAGGGAGAACCAATGAGAGACTAGCTGGAGGTGTCTGGACGGGCAAATTTAACTCTCATTTCCCACCAGGAAGAGGAATTAACCAAAGGCTCAGCGTGCCGTGCCGGAACCAGATTAGGGCCTGAAGCCATCCTGCGGTGTTGCGGCCAGCTCACGAGAAAGCGAGTTGAAGAAAGGAGCTCAGGGGCACTGTAATTCACAAACCTGCAGAGTTATAAATGACAGCTATCGTCCAAAAATATACTGAAGTAAGGCTGCCAAGAGGACTTGAAAGCGGGGCAGAATTGCAGGAAACCGATTTCAGGAGGTAGACTGGAATTGCATTTAAAGCATAGGAAAAGAGGCAGAACGTCCACAATGATGCACTTGGCCAAAAAGGGCGTATGCGTTTTTTCCTGAATATATTCAGGAAAAAACGCATACGCCCTTTTTGGCCAACCAAGCAAGCTTGCAATGGAAATCTGAACTACAATGAAGTCTCACTTCCCCCCGGTCAAAAGGGCCATCTGAAAAAAGTGTAAAATCCAGAAAGGCAGGACAGGCCATGGAGAACTGGGAGCCTTGTTATGCTGATGGGCGGGATGTCAATTGCCAACAGCCACTCGGGAGAAGTGTATGGTGTTTCCTGAAACATCTAAAAAACAAAGCAACAGAGCCTAGGGCACTTCCACTTATGGTAATATAGCTTAGGGAAATTAAAATCAAAAAGACACAGCCACCCCAAAGGTTGGGACAGCTCTGTTTACAAGAACCTGGTTTACGGTACAAGTTCAATATCGCAGAAAGTGAAAAATGGATAAAGAAGTTGTGGTACTTACGTACAATGCAGTATCACTCAGCAATGAAATCTATGTCATCAGGCCCGTAGCAGCATAATGAGTGGATTCAGGTACGATGATTCTAACTGAAATAAGTCACACAGGAAAAGAAACATCATAAGATATCACTAATACACGGAATGTAACCTTGGCTACACAGGAACTGAATTACAAAACAGAACAGGGTCTCAAATTTAGAAACCCAACTTATGCTTGCTTAAGGGGAAAGGTGAGTTGGGGTGCTGCATAAAACCAGAGATTGAAATGAGCACAGATAAAGTTCCTTAAGCCAAATATGGAATAGACAAGAGCTACTCCTTGCTCAACGAAATGGACTCAACACCCCATATTAAATGCCTAAGAGTGTACCTGACTAGGAAGTATCTTAAAACCTATGGATTGCTATGTCTCCGAAAGAGAATCAAGTGTGTGTACAGGGGCATAAACGCAGCAGTGATAGGATTGGAGAGGTTCGGTGAGCAAATGAAGACCCTTTGAAGTCATATTGCATGGTACCCATTCCACGAGTCTCAACTCTCCAGGTTTAAGGTATTCTTCCTTTAGCTAAAACATGCATGTGGAACCCAGAGTATGATCAACCGTGTGATCGGGAGACGTGTTCCAATATGTGTCAGTTTTCGTCCCCTGGTACTCGGGTGCAACATTCCAGACGCTTTACTAACACTCTCCCGACTTGGAGAGTCAGTGCCTTTAACCTCCTGTTTGGCCCAGTTTGCAATTTCTGTGGAAGATGAACAGGAATAGGGAGAACCAATGACAGACTAGCTGGAGGTGTCTGGACGGGCAAATTTAACTCTCATTTCCCACCAGGAAGAGGAATTAACCAAAGGCTCAGCGTGCCGTGCCGGAACCAGATTAGGGCCTGAAGCCATCCTGCGGTGTTGCGGCCAGCTCACGAGAAAGCGAGTTGAAGAAAGGAGCTCAGGGGCACTGTAATTCACAAACCTGCAGAGTTATAAATGACAGCTATCGTCCAAAAATATACTGAAGTAAGGCTGCCAAGAGGACTTGAAAGCGGGGCAGAATTGCAGGAAACCGATTTCAGGAGGTAGACTGGAATTGCATTGAAAGCATAGGAAAAGAGGCAGAACGTCCACAATGATGCACTTGGCCAAAAAGGGCGTATGCGTTTTTTCCTGAATATATTCAGGAAAAAACGCATACGCCCTTTTTGGCCAACCAAGCAAGCTTGCAAAGGAAATCTGCACTACAATGAAGTCTCACTTCCCCCCGGTCAAAAGGGCCATCTGAAAAAAGTGTAAAATCCAGAAAGGCAGGACAGGCCATGGAGAACTGGGAGCCTTGTTATGCTGATGGGCGGGATGTCAATTGCCAACAGCCACTCGGGAGAAGTGTATGGTGTTTCCTGAAACATCTAAAAAACAAAGCAACAGAGCCTAGGGCACTTCCACTTATGGTCCTATAGCTTAGGGAAATTAAAATCAAAAGACACAGCCACCCCAAAGGTTGGGACGGCTCTGTTTACAAGAACCTGGTTTACGGTACAAGTTCAATATCGCAGAAAGTGAAAAATGGATAAAAAAGTTGTGGTACTTACGTACAATGCAGTATCACTCAGCAATGAAATCTATGTCATCAGGCCCGTAGCAGCATAATGAGTGGATTCAGGTACGATGATTCTAACTGAAATAAGTCACACAGGAAAAGAAACATCATCAGATATCACTAATACACGGAATGTAACCTTGGCTACACAGGAACTGAATTACAAAACAGAACAGGGTCTCAAATTTAGAAACCCAACTTATGCTTGCTTAAGGGGAAAGGTGAGTTGGGGTGCTGCATAAAACCAGAGATTGAAATGAGCACAGATAAAGTTCCTTAAGCCAAATATGGAATAGACAAGAGCTACTCCTTGCTCAACGAAATGGACTCAACACCCCATATTAAATGCCTAAGAGTGTACCTGACTAGGAAGTATCTTAAAACCTATGGATTGCTATGTCTCTGAAAGAGAATCAAGTGTGTGTACAGGGGCATAAACGCAGCAGTGATAGGATTGGAGAGGTTCGGTGAGCAAATGAAGACCCTTTGAAGTCATATTGCATGGTACCCATTCCACGGGTCTCAACTCTCCAGGTTTAAGGTATTCTTCCTTCAGCTAAAACATGCATGTGGAACCCAGAGTATGATCAACCGTGTGATCGGGAGACGTGTTCCAATATGTGTCAGTTTTCGTCCCCTGGTACTCGGGTGCAACATTCCAGACGCTTTACTAACACTCTCCCGACTTGGAGAGTCAGTGCCTTTAACCTCCTGTTTGGCCCAGTTTGCAATTTCTGCGGAAGATGAACAGGAATAGGGAGAACCAATGACAGACTAGCTGGAGGTGTCTGGACGGGCAAATTTTACTCTCATTTCCCACCAGGAAGAGGAATTAACCAAAGGCTCAGCGTGCCGTGCCGGAACCAGATTAGGGCCTGAAGCCATCCTGCGGTGTTGCGGCCAGCTCACGAGAAAGCGAGTTGAAGAAAGGAGCTCAGGGGCACTGTAATTCACAAACCTGCAGAGTTATAAATGACAGCTATCGTCCAAAAATATACTGAAGTAAGGCTGCCAAGAGGACTTGAAAGCGGGGCAGAATTGCAGGAAACCGATTTCAGGAGGTAGACTGGAATTGCATTTAAAGCATAGGAAAAGAGGCAGAACGTCCACAATGATGCACTTGGCCAAAAAGGGCGTATGCGTTTTTTCCTGAATATATTCAGGAAAAAACGCATACGCCCTTTTTGGCCAACCAAGCAAGCTTGCAAAGGAAATCTGCACTACAATGAAGTCTCACTTCCCCCCGGTCAAAAGGGCCATCTGAAAAAAGTGTAAAATCCAGAAAGGCAGGACAGGCCATGGAGAACTGGGAGCCTTGTTATGCTGATGGGCGGGATGTCAATTGCCAACAGCCACTCGGGAGAAGTGTATGGTGTTTCCTGAAACATCTAAAAAACAAAGCAACAGAGCCTAGGGCACTTCCACTTATGGTCCTATAGCTTAGGGAAATTAAAATCAAAAAGACACAGCCACCCCAAAGGTTGGGACAGCTCTGTTTACAAGAACCTGGTTTACGGTACAAGTTCAATATCGCAGAAAGTGAAAAATGGATAAAGAAGTTGTGGTACTTACGTACAATGCAGTATCACTCAGCAATGAAATCTATGTCATCAGGCCCGTAGCAGCATAATGAGTGGATTCAGGTACGATGATTCTAACTGAAATAAGTCACACAGGAAAAGAAACATCATAAGATATCACTAATACACGGAATGTAACCTTGGCTACACAGGAACTGAATTACAAAACAGAACAGGGTCTCAAATTTAGAAACCCAACTTATGCTTGCTTAAGGGGAAAGGTGAGTTGGGGTGCTGCATAAAACCAGAGATTGAAATGAGCACAGATAAAGTTCCTTAAGCCAAATATGGAATAGACAAGAGCTACTCCTTGCTCAACGAAATGGACTCAACACCCCATATTAAATGCCTAAGAGTGTACCTGACTAGGAAGTATCTTAAAACCTATGGATTGCTATGTCTCTGAAAGAGAATCAAGTGTGTGTACAGGGGCATAAACGCAGCAGTGATAGGATTGGAGAGGTTCGGTGAGCAAATGAAGACCCTTTGAAGTCATATTGCATGGTACCCATTCCACGGGTCTCAACTCTCCAGGTTTAAGGTATTCTTCCTTCAGCTAAAACATGCATGTGGAACCCAGAGTATGATCAACCGTGTGATCGGGAGACGTGTTCCAATATGTGTCAGTTTTCGTCCCCTGGTACTCGGGTGCAACATTCCAGACGCTTTACTAACACTCTCCCGACTTGGAGAGTCAGTGCCTTTAACCTCCTGTTTGGCCCAGTTTGCAATTTCTGTGGAAGATGAACAGGAATAGGGAGAACCAATGACAGACTAGCTGGAGGTGTCTGGACGGGCAAATTTAACTCTCATTTCCCACCAGGAAGAGGAATTAACCAAAGGCTCAGCGTGCCGTGCCGGAACCAGATTAGGGCCTGAAGCCATCCTGCGGTGTTGCGGCCAGCTCACGAGAAAGCGAGTTGAAGAAAGGAGCTCAGGGGCACTGTAATTCACAAACCTGCAGAGTTATAAATGACAGCTATCGTCCAAAAATATACTGAAGTAAGGCTGCCAAGAGGACTTGAAAGCGGGGCAGAATTGCAGGAAACCGATTTCAGGAGGTAGACTGGAATTGCATTGAAAGCATAGGAAAAGAGGCAGAACGTCCACAATGATGCACTTGGCCAAAAAGGGCGTATGCGTTTTTTCCTGAATATATTCAGGAAAAAACGCATACGCCCTTTTTGGCCAATCAAGCAAGCTTGCAAAGGAAATCTGCACTACAATGAAGTCTCACTTCCCCCCGGTCAAAAGGGCCATCTGAAAAAAGTGTAAAATCCAGAAAGGCAGGACAGGCCATGGAGAACTGGGAGCCTTGTTATGCTGATGGGCGGGATGTCAATTGCCAACAGCCACTCGGGAGAAGTGTATGGTGTTTCCTGAAACATCTAAAAAACAAAGCAACAGAGCCTAGGGCACTTCCACTTATGGTCCTATAGCTTAGGGAAATTAAAATCAAAAAGACACAGCCACCCCAAAGGTTGGGACAGCTCTGTTTACAAGAACCTGGTTTACGGTACAAGTTCAATATCGCAGAAAGTAAAAAATGGATAAAGAAGTTGTGGTACTTACGTACAATGCAGTATCACTCAGCAATGAAATCTATGTCATCAGGCCCGTAGCAGCATAATGAGTGGATTCAGGTACGATGATTCTAACTGAAATAAGTCACACAGGAAAAGAAACATCATAAGATATCACTAATACACGGAATGTAACCTTGGCTACACAGGAACTGAATTACAAAACAGAACAGGGTCTCAAATTTAGAAACCCAACTTATGCTTGCTTAAGGGGAAAGGTGAGTTGGGGTGCTGCATAAAACCAGACATTGAAATGAGCACAGATAAAGTTCCTTAAGCCAAATATGGAATAGACAAGAGCTACTCCTTGCTCAACGAAATGGACTCAACACCCCATATTAAATGCCTAAGAGTGTACCTGACTAGGAAGTATCTTAAAACCTATGGATTGCTATGTCTCTGAAAGAGAATCAAGTGTGTGTACAGGGGCATAAACGCAGCAGTGATAGGATTGGAGAGGTTCGGTGAGCAAATGAAGACCCTTTGAAGTCATATTGCATGGTACCCATTCCACGAGTCTCAACTCTCCAGGTTTAAGGTATTCTTCCTTCAGCTAAAACATGCATGTGGAACCCAGAGTATGATCAACCGTGTGATCGGGAGACGTGTTCCAATATGTCTCAGTTTTCGTCCCCTGGTACTCGGGTGCAACATTCCAGACGCTTTACTAACACTCTCCCGACTTGGAGAGTCAGTGCCTTTAACCTCCTGTTTGGCCCAGTTTGCAATTTCTGCGGAAGATGAACAGGAATAGGGAGAACCAATGACAGACTAGCTGGAGGTGTCTGGACGGGCAAATTTAACTCTCATTTCCCACCAGGAAGAGGAATTAACCAAAGGCTCAGCGTGCCGTGCCGGAACCAGATTAGGGCCTGAAGCCATCCTGCGGTGTTGCGGCCAGCTCACGAGAAAGCGAGTTGAAGAAAGGAGCTCAGGGGCACTGTAATTCACAAACCTGCAGAGTTATAAATGACAGCTATCGTCCAAAAATATACTGAAGTAAGGCTGCCAAGAGGACTTGAAAGCGGGGCAGAATTGCAGGAAACCGATTTCAGGAGGTAGACTGGAATTGCATTGAAAGCATAGGAAAAGAGGCAGAACGTCCACAATGATGCACTTGGCCAAAAAGGGCGTATGCGTTTTTTCCTGAATATATTCAGGAAAAAACGCATACGCCCTTTTTGGCCAACCAAGCAAGCTTGCAAAGGAAATCTGCACTACAATGAAGTCTCACTTCCCCCCGGTCAAAAGGGCCATCTGAAAAAAGTGTAAAATCCAGAAAGGCAGGACAGGCCATGGAGAACTGGGAGCCTTGTTATGCTGATGGGCGGGATGTAAATTGCCAACAGCCACTCGGGAGAAGTGTATGGTGTTTCCTGAAACATCTAAAAAACAAAGCAACAGAGCCTAGGGCACTTCCACTTATGGTCCTATAGCTTAGGGAAATTAAAATCAAAAGACACAGCCACCCCAAAGGTTGGGAGGGCTCTGTTTACAAGAACCTGGTTTACGGTACAAGTTCAATATCGCAGAAAGTGAAAAATGGATAAAGAAGTTGTGGTACTTACGTACAATGCAATATCACTCAGCAATGAAATCTATGTCATCAGGCCCGTAGCAGCATAATGAGTGGATTCAGGTACGATGATTCTAACTGAAATAAGTCACACAGAAAAAGAAACATCATAAGATATCACTAATACACGGAATGTAACCTTGGCTACACAGGAACTGAATTACAAAACAGAACAGGGTCTCAAATTTAGAAACCCAACTTATGCTGCTTAAGGGGAAAGGTGAGTTGGGGTGCTGCATAAAACCAGAGATTGAAATGAGCACAGATAAAGTTCCTTAAGCCAAATATGGAATAGACAAGAGCTACTCCTTGCTCAACGAAATGGACTCAACACCCCATATTAAATGCCTAAGAGTGTACCTGACTAGGAAGTATCTTAAAACCTATGGATTGCTATGTCTCTGAAAGAGAATCAAGTGTGTGTACAGGGGCATAAACGCAGCAGTGATAGGATTGGAGAGGTTCGGTGAGCAAATGAAGACCCTTTGAAGTCATATTGCATGGTACCCATTCCACGGGTCTCAACTCTCCAGGTTTAAGGTATTCTTCCTTCAGCTAAAACATGCATGTGGAACCCAGAGTATGATCAACCGTGTGATCGGGAGACGTGTTCCAATATGTGTCAGTTTTCGTCCCCTGGTACTCGGGTGCAACATGCCAGACGCTTTACTAACACTCTCCCGACTTGGAGAGTCAGTGCCTTTAACCTCCTGTTTGGCCCAGTTTGCAATTTCTGCGGAAGATGAACAGGAATAGGGAGAACCAATGAGAGACTAGCTGGAGGTGTCTGGACGGGCAAATTTAACTCTCATTTCCCACCAGGAAGAGGAATTAACCAAAGGCTCAGCGTGCCGTGCCGGAACCAGATTAGGGCCTGAAGCCATCCTGCGGTGTTGCGGCCAGCTCACGAGAAAGCGACTTGAAGAAAGGAGCTCGGGGCACTGTAATTCACAAACCTGCAGAGTTATAAATGACAGCTATCGTCCAAAAATATACTGAAGTAAGGCTGCCAAGAGGACTTGAAAGCGGGGCAGAATTGCAGGAAACCGATTTCAGGAGGTAGACTGGAATTGCATTTAAAGCATAGGAAAAGAGGCAGAACGTCCACAATGATGCACTTGGCCAAAAAGGGCGTATGCGTTTTTTCCTGAATATATTCAGGAAAAAACGCATACGCCCTTTTTGGCCAACCAAGCAAGCTTGCAAAGGAAATCTGCACTACAATGAAGTCTCACTTCCCCCCGGTCAAAAGGGCCATCTGAAAAAAGTGTAAAATCCAGAAAGGCAGGACAGGCCATGGAGAACTGGGAGCCTTGTTATGCTGATGGGCGGGATGTAAATTGCCAACAGCCACTTGGGAGAAGTGTATGGTGTTTCCTGAAACATCTAAAAAACAAAGCAACAGAGCCTAGGGCACTTCCACTTATGGTCCTATTGCTTAGTTAATTTGAAATCTAAAAGACACAGCCACCCCAAAGGTTGGGACGGTTCTTTTTACTGGAATCTCTTCTACGGCACAAGTTAAATATCCCAGAGAGCAAATAATGGATAAAGAAGTTGCGGTACTTATGTACAACAGAATACCACTCAGCAATGAAATCTATGTCATCAGGCCCGTACCAGCATAATGATTGGATTGAGGCACGATGATTCTAAGTGAAATAAGTCACACAGAAAAAGAAACATCATAAGGTATCACTAATACACGGAATGTGAACTTGGCTACACATGAACTGAATTACAAAACAGAACAGGGTCTCAAGTTTAGAAAACTAACTTATGCTTGCTTAAGGGGGAAGGTGAGTTGGGGTGCTGCATTAAACCAGAGTTTGAAATTAGCACAGATACCGTTCCATAAGCCAAATATGGAATAGACAAGACCTACCCCTTGCTCAACGAAATGGATTCAACAATGAGGTATCACCTCACACCTGGTAGAATAGGCATCATAGAAAATCTACAAGCAAAAAATGCTGGAAAGGGTGTGGAGAAAAGGAACCCTCTTCCACTATTGTTGGGAATATAAATTGATACAGTCACTATGGAGAACAATATGGAATTTCTTAAGAAACTAACAATAGAATTACCATATGATACAGCAATCCCACTACTGGACATATACCCAGACAAAACCATAAATCAAAAAGAGACATTCACCGCAATGTTCATTGCATCACTATTTACAATATCGAGGTAATGGAAGCAACCTAAATGCCCACAGACAGACGAATGCATAAAGCCGTGGTACATATATAAAATGGAATATTACTAAGCCATGAAAAGGAATGAAATTGGGTCATTTGTAGAGACGTCGATGCATCTAGAGACTGTCATACAGAGTGAAGTAAGTCAGAAAGAGAAAAACAAATCTTGTATATTCATGCATATATGTGGAACCTAGAAAACCTGTACAGATTAACCATTTTGCAAGGCATAAATAGAGCAACAGATGTAGACAACAAACGTATGGACAACAAGGGGGGAAAGCTGTTGGGGGTGGTGGTGGGAGGAGTTGAGAGACTGGGATTGGCATGTATACATTTATATGTATAAAATAGATAACCAATAAGAACCTGCTGTATAAAAATATAAAATAAAATTCAAAATTAAAAAGAAATAAAATTTAAAAAATAGAAAAAACAATTATTCCCTTCACATACATGTATTTATATGAATAAATTATTTCCATGCTTATATCTGTAAATACAAAAAAGAGGAATAAAATCTACCTTGAACCCAAAACGAAAAAGAGAAAAAAAACACAGAACCCACCAGTTCCACAGAGGAAAACCATATCAGGGCACTTGCTCCAGTTGTAAACAATTCTGAAGTTGGTCAGTGGTGGGGAATCGTCTCCCATTCAGCCAGCAGCCCCCACGCAACAAGCGTCCTCATTGCAAAGCTGGGGCACCGTGCCGAGGCATCTGTGAGTAAACGTGAGCTGAGCCCCAGGCCAGTTGCTGCTGAACTATTCCCACCCATCCCAGGTAAAACACCTGAATATATACAAGGACTTGAAAGCCTAGAGGGAGGGCCATAGAGCCACACGAGTGACAGCATGCCGGCCGACTTGGTGCCTGCAGGCCAGCCAGGATGGTCCTGGCCCTGGGTGCTCTTCTGGAAGATTTCCATTTCCCTGCCTGAGATACCCGTCCTGTCCCTGCCCCCACTGCTTTTTTCCTTCCTCACCTCTGCCCAGGGAGAAATTCCAGCAGCAGGTATGGGTGACACATCTTCTTCTTTAGCAGGTGGCAGCCTGGCAACTGCTGCAGAAAGTCCAGCAGAGCCCCACTCACACTGGGCCACCCACAAAGCCGTGGCCTCTCACTCCCTCCCACCAGCCCAGCCCCGAGACTGCTGACAGGGCAGAGAAAATGGCGTCAGGCACGGCTGCAGGGGCTCTTGCTGCCTGGAGTGGTATTTATAGTGATCTCAACCCAGGCACACCTGGGGAGGGCTGGCCGGCACGGTAAGGCTGCCCAGGTCAGCCAATCATCACCCCTCAGGGGCTCACAGTTGCAGAAAATGGAACTTGCTGAACCGGCCAGGTCCAAGGAACAGGTGTGGGCTCCTGAGAGTCAGGATAGACAAGGGGCTGCAGCTTTGGCTTGTTTTCTAATCATTTTATCTGGCCCATGAGTGGGAGACAACTTCAAGAAAACCCTCTCCTAATGAGAGGAACCCAGGAGTCAGGGAGAGGAGGGGTGGGTGGTGGTTGGAGACAGAGGCCTGGTGCCCCGGGTGCAGTGGAAGTCTCTGGAAGACCAGGTGGAGGGAGGCCTCACGGAGTGATGCCCAGGGTCACAGACCTGTCGCAGCTGCTGTTTGTTAGTTCAAGTCCTGCTCTGAGGTGCTCTGTGTCAGCTCTGAGCGACAGGTGAGCTGGGGGTGCTCTGCAATGAGGGCTATGTGCACGGTTCCTGTGTGCCCAGCCCTGCCACGGTACCTGCAAGGGTAGCTCTGTATCCTGGGAGGGGCCTGACCACGAGAGCCCTGTGGGCTGGGGTGGGGGTGGGGTACCTGCCCAGGTGAGCTCCATATTCTGGGATTGGTCTGACCACGAGAGCCCCATGGGCTGCTGGGGACCTGGTAAAGGATGTCAGGACAGTCAGTGAAGCCACCGAGGATATACCTCCAGTTGCTCCTAATTCCTACACCCTGCTGGTCATTCTACCAACCACCAGGACATGGTATTCTGTATTAGTCTTCAATGATGCCTTCTTTTGTATTCCATTAGTCCCAGAGTCACAAGAAATTTTGGCTTGTGAGTGGCAGGACTCAACATACAACGAAAACAATACTTCCGGGCCGTCTGGCCCCAAGGGTGCAAAAATTCCCACACCATCTTTGGGGAAAGCTTAGCTAAAGACCTAAAAGTTCTACCTCTGGAAAAGGAAACCCTCCTTCAATATGCAGACGACATTCTGATCGCCAGCCCTACTAAGGAGGCCTCTGAACTACCAAGCCAATAAAGGATAGAAGTTGTCCAAGAAAAAGCTCAAATATCACAGACTGCCGTGACCTGCCTGGGCTTCATTCTCACAGAAGGTTGGAGAAGTCCATCCCAGGAAAGGGAAGAAACCATTTTCAGCCTTACCCCTTTCTAAAACTAGAAGACAGCTTAGGGGTTCCTGGGGAGGCCAGGGTTTGCTGCTTCTGGATCCCTAACTACAGTCTACTAGCTGGGCCTCTATATGAAACACTGAAAGGAAAAGATGATGATCCTTTTGAATAGAATCCAGAAGTGGCCTTTCAAGAATGGAAAGAGCAGTCAATTCAGACCCTTGCCCTGGAACTCCCTAATTTAGCTAAACCCTTTGACCTTTACATTCCCGGTGAAAGGTGAATCGCCATTGGAGAATTAGTGCAAAACCTGGGACCACTTGAAATGGAACAATGCAAGAATGCCATCCAGGTAGGATAAACTATGGTCACCAAGGGGCTTGGCCCACTGCCACATCTGGCCAAGATACTGGCGGTATCTAAAACCCTGGAAATCAGCAGCCCAAAAGGCCACCTCCCTCCTAAGGGAAAAGGACCCCACGTGGTGATCCTAACCACCAACCATGCCCTGAAGTTGCAGGGTTCGCTCCGTGGGCACACCGACCTCGAGTGAGGAGGCCCTCCAACTCCAACATCCAGAGAGATAACCGGGGGCAACAGGGCACCATGACGACTCGTGTGAACATCACTTGACCTGGACTTTCTCTCATAAAACAACAAGAGTGTGTCCCAAAAGAGTAGACTACTGCTTGCCGGACTTACTGCACCCAGAGGGGAGCTAATAATCTTGGCGGGGGAACCGTATATCACACTGTCACCATAGAAAAGCCTACAGACACCGTGATGATGGTGGCCAGTAAGACCGGCTGGACTCTTGTTTACTTCAAAAGGCTGTTGGCTCAGTGGCCATCATGGTCCTTGATCACCACTGACCCTGGACTGTCTGGGAGTTGAGCGGGCAGGGCTCTGACACCTGGTGCTGTTTGTACGTTAATTCAGGGGCCTAATTGAAGAAAGCGCAGACTACTGGTCAGAGCATCTAGGCTGGCAGAAACGGTCGGCCTAAGGTGGCCGAACAAATGTGGGGCGGGGTGAAACCGGCCCCCACAGCGTCTCTGCACATCTCTTTCCTGGACCCTTGAAGGTCATTAGAATCTATAACACTTCCAATGCTGGTGCTCAGGTGGACGAGCAGGGAGGCAGGGGGCCTGGGGACAATCAACGTCACCTGGAGGCTGCTGGGGAGAAGCTCTGACCCTCGCCCCAGGGTATGAGGGCTCCCAACTCAGCACTCAGCAGTTACAGAAGAAGGGTCTGCACCCTCAGCACTCCAAGAATGAGGAACGGGACAAAAGGCAGAGGGGGGGTTTGTCCCCAGCAAAGCCCATTAAAAATCCCTGGGAGATAAAAATAGAATCTGGGCAATAAAGTCAAGTCTAACCTTTTTTATCCTTTGTGCTTTGTCTAATTTCACGTGCTCCTAGGGTCCCGCATGCAGAGGTTCCACACCCGGCACTTCAGACCAGATTTCCTAGTGCAGAATGGCTGGGTCGACACCTCAGCTCCTGGGGCCCAGTGCAGACTCCGCGATATAGAGCCTGAGCTACAGCCAACCCGGCCCTCGAGAGCTCCGCCCCCTCCCTCCCACTGACTCTGACAGGATCTCTACACAGCAGCCCAGCCCACAGCCCACGGGGTAGTACATGCTCTCACCTCTCCATTCTCTGATCAAAATATAAAGTTTCCTTTGCTTGTGAACCAAACTCAGTCTCGATCTGTTGGCCCCAATGACACTGGGCAGGGGGACACTTGTTGGGGTCCACTCTGGAGGATCAGTAACAGAAATTGAGACTATTGTAACCTCAATGAACAGATGTGTGAGCCAAAGTGTAGTTAACATAGAACAGTGTATAAGGCTCGGGTAAAATAAGATGTTTCTAACACTTCCATTGGATATTTCCATCACTTTATTATAAGCAAGTTCAGTGAAAAGGTTTGTCTTATTTGTCAGCTCAATATTAGAGAAATGAAGTGATTTCTTTCCAAGGATGTACATCTAATAATCTTGGTTAAACCTTCAATCTTGTTTTAAATGCTTTTCCATTGAAAATGATACCTCTCTTTCAGCTCCCCCATTTCTGAGAAGTATAAAATCTTATAATTTATTATTACCAAAGGGGAAAGGTGGGAGGAGGGATAAATTAACAGTTTGGGATTAACACATACACACTGCTATGTATAAAATAGATCATCAACAAGGAACTACTGTATAGCACAGGGAACTACACTCAACATTTTGCAATAACCTATAAGGGGAAATAATCTGAAAAAGAATAGATATTTTTATTGACATCATCTATCAATGACAGTTAAAGTGTAACCTAAGGGAAGCTGGTGGTGAGTGCTTCTGACCCTGAAGACTTCAATCATCTAAAGTTTGGACTCTGCCTACTTCCCAAGGCCCTTAATGAACATATGTGTAGCCGTAGCTTAAAAAATTCCCCAGTTTGGGTTTCGGGGAGACACTGATTTTGAAAAAGCCCTGGTGTTCTCCTTACATGAATGGGACTCTTCCTACTGCTAAAACATGTCTGTCACACCCAGAGGATGGTATACCGTCTGATCGGGAAGAGTTTGGAAAAGGCATCTCATCTCCTCATCTCCTGGTGCTCGGGTTCACCCCTCCAGCGTCTTTACTAACAGTCTCCCCACTTGGAGATGTCAGCACTGTCAACATCCTGTTGCGTACAGTTTGGAATTTGTCCAGAGGATGAAGCGGAAGGATGAGGAACAATGAGAGACAAGTCCTACGTGTTCAGACAGGCACATGTCACTCTAATTTCCAATCAGGAAGACGAATTGACCAAAGGCTAGGGTTGCCCATGGAAACAGTATAGAGCTTGAGGAAATCCCGCTGCTTTGTGGCCAGTTCCCATAAACACAAGTTGAACAATAGAACTCAGGGGCAGTAAAATTCACAAAACTGCAGAGTTGAAAATATCCATCACTGAAAAATGTCTTGAGGAAAGTCAGAGAAAAGGACTTGTAAGCAAGGGAGAATGGCAGGAAAGGGATTTGAGGAGGTAGAAAGGACTCGCCATTAAGCACAAGAAAAGGAGCTGAACATTGCCAACATTGCAGTTGGCCAAAAAGGGTGTATGCGTTTTTTTGTGTATATATTCAAGAAAAGAGCGTACACCTTTTTAGCCAACCAAACAGGTGGGCACTGGAAGTCAATACTACAAAAGACATCACTTCGCATCAGTCAGAAGAGCCATCCTCATAAAGCGTAAACAACAGAAATGTAGGACAGGGCAAGGAGAAGAGGGAGCCCTGTGAGACTTATAGTGGAAATGTATATTGCCAACGGCCATTCTGGAGAAGTGTATTGTGTTTACTAAAGCATCTAAACAATGAGCTACAGAGCATAGGGCACTTGCACCCATGGGCGTATATCTTGGGAAAAACAAAAATCGAGAGGACACAGGCACCCCAATGTTTACCCCCTCTCTGTTTAAAAGATCCTCGACTAGGATATAACTTAAATGTCTCTGGAGGGAAAAAATGGATAGAGATGTGGTACTTAGGTAGAGTGGAATATTATTCAGCCTGGAAATCAATGAAATATGGCCAGCTGTAACAACTCCGGAGGAGTTACGTATGATCATTCTAAGTGACAGAATTCAAAAAGAAGAAGACACATATCATAAGATATCACTTAAAGGTGGAATCCAAAATGGCTACACATGAAATAAATTACAAAACAAAAACATAGTCAAATATGTAGAAAACACGCATAAGGCTGCTAAACGGGAAAGGTGGGGAGGGGTGAGGCATCATCCAGGAGGTTGAAATTAGCAAAGATACCATTCCAAATACCAAACTGATAATCAACAAGGCCTACACGGTAGCTAAAAGAACTGCACTCAGCACACTCAAGTCACCGGAAAAGAATATATACGACTGGTAAGAATCTGAAAAAGAATTTATTGATGTCTCTCTGTACGTGAATCAAGTGGATGTACAGCAGCAAGAAACAGAGCTTTGAAAATCAGCTGTAACCAATATAGTAATAAATTGAAAAAAATAAACGACAGAGAGACAGAGAAAACCTCTTACAACTTTTCCTCAGGGACGGTGATGCAACATGGATTGAACACATCTAGACCCACAGCAGGATGAGACATAAGGCTGGAAACTGTTTGCGCTAAGAGAAATGTGAGGTTGGGTGAGGAAATGCACACCCTTTAAAGTAATACTACCTGGTACCCATTCAATGGGTCCCAAATCTGCAGGTTCAAGGGATCTTCCTACAGCTAAAACATGCATGGAAAACCCAGAGGACTGTACACCATGTGATCGGGAGATGTGTCTAAAATGCACCTCATTTATCCTCTCCTGGTGCTCCTGTTCACCATTCCAGCCACGTTACTTAGAAGCTCCCCACTTGGAGAATCAGCACATTTAAACTTCTGTTTCACACATTTTGCAAATTGTGAGGAGGATGAACGGGAAGAGGGGGAACCAATGAGAGAAGAGTTGTAGGGGTTTGGACGGGCACATATCACTCTAATTTCCCATTAAGAATAAGAATTAAAAAAAGGCTCAGCCTGCCTCGCCGGAGCCAAAATAGGGCCTGAAGCAATCCTGCAGGTTTGAGGCCAGCTCACAAAAGAGCAACTTAAAACATGGAGCTCAGGGTCACTGCAATTCACAAACCTGCAGAGTTATAAATGAAAACTAACGTCCAAAAATATGTTGAGGTAAGGCAAAGAAGAGGATCTGAATGCAAGACAGAATTGCAAGAAACAGATTTCAAGAGATAGATTGGACTCGTCTTTAACGCACATGAAAAGCGGCAGAATTTCGACAATGATGCAGTTGGCCCAAAAGGGCGTATGCGATTTTTCCTGATTATATCCAGGAAAAAACGCATACGCACTTTATGGGCAACGAAGCAAGCAAGCAATGCAAATGTGCACAACAAAGAAGTCTCATTTCCCACCGGTCAAAAGGGCCATCCTAAAAAATTGTAAAAACCAGAAATGCAGGACAGGCCATGGAGAACAGGGAGCCTTTATACGCTGATGGGCAGTGTGTGAACTGCCGAGAGCCACTCTGGAGAAGTGTATGGTGGTTCCTAAATCATCTAAAAACAGAGCTACAGAGCATAGGACACTTCCAATCATGGGAGTATATCTAGGGAAGTCTAAAAATCAACAAGACACAAGCACACCACAGTTTAGGGCTACTCTGTTTACAAGAACCTCAACTTCAGTACACCTTAAATATCCCAGGAAAGAGAACAATGGATAAAGAAGATGTGGTACTTATGTACAATGGAATATCTCTTCACCATGAAATCAATGTAATAAGGCTAGTAGAAGGATAAAGAGTGGATTTAGGTCCGATAATACTACTTGAAATAAGTCAAACAGAAAAAGAAACATATCATAAGATATCACTTATAGAGGGAGGGTAAATATGGCTGCACAAGAAATGAATTACAGAACAGAACAGTGTCTCACATTTAGAAAACACACTTATGTCAGCTTAAGGGGAAAGGAGAGGTGGGGTGATGCATAAAACCAGAGTTTGAAATTAGCACAGATACCGTTCAAGAAACCAAATAGGTATTAGACAAGATCTACACCTTGCTCAATGAACTGGCCTCAACACACCCTATACACCGCAGAGAAATATATCTGAGTAATAAGAATCTTAAAACCCATGTATTGATATATCTCCATAAGGGAATCAAGTGTGTGCAGAGCGGCACAAACACAGCAGTGAAAATGAGCTAAACCCCATTATAGAAATAAATTTTAAAAACAAAACGCAGAAACAATGAAAGAGAGAAAAATTCTTACAAAATTCGCTCAGGGGCTGTGATGCAACCTGGATTGACCACATATAAACCCACAGCTGGATAAGACATAAGGCTGGACACTTGGGGCTGAGAGGATTGGTGAGCTTCGGTGAGCAACTGCCGAAAGTTTAATGCAATACTTCATGCTACTCATTCCAAGGGTCCCAACACTCCAGGTTGAAGGGAATCTTCCTACAGCTAAACCATGCTTGGGAAACCCAGCGACTGGTATACCATATGATCGGGAAAGGTTTCTAAAACACACCACATTTTTCCTCTCCTGGGGCTCCGGATCGACATTCCAGCCACTTTACTAACAACATCCCCACATGGAGAGTCAATGCCTTTAAGTTCTGGTATCGCACAGTCTTCAGTTAGTGCGGAGGATGAATGGGAATAGGGGGAACCAGTGAGAAACTAGCTGTAGCGGTTTCAATGGGCACATGTCACTCTAATTTCACATCAGTAAGAAGAATGAAGCAAAGGCACAGCAAGGTGTCCCAGAAGAAGAATAAGGCTTCAAGGAATCCTGTGGTTATGGGGCAAGATCACAAAACTAAGAGCTGAAAAATGGAGCTAAGGGCCACTGCAATTCAAAAACCTGACTTGTCCAAAAAGGCCGTATGTGTTTTTTCCTGAATATATTCAGGAAAAAACGCATACGCCCTTTTTGGCCAACCAAGCAAGCTTGCAAAGGAAATCTGCACTACAATGAAGTCTCAATTCCCCCTGGTCAAAAGGGCCATCTGAAAAAAGTGTAAAATCCATAAAGGCATGACAGGCCATGGAGAACTGGGAGCCATCTTATGCTGATGGGCAGGATGTAAATTGCCAACAGCCACTCTGGAGAAGTGTTTGGTGTTTCCTGAAACATCTAAAAAACAAAGCAACAGAGCCTAGGGCACTTCCACTTATGGTACTATAGTTTAGGGCAATTAAAATCAAAAAGACACAGCCACCCCAAAGTTTGGGATGGCTCTGTTTACAAGAACCTCATATACGGTACAAGTTCAATATCGCAGAAAGTGAAAAATGGATAAAGAAGTTGTGGTACTTACGTACAATGCAATATCACTCAGCAATGAAATCTATGTCATCAGGCCCGTAGCAGCATAATGAGTGGACTAAGTACAATGAATCTAACTGAAATAAGTCACACAGAAAAAGAAACATCATAAGGTATCACTAATACACGGAATGTAAACTTGGCTACACAGGAACTGAATTACAAAACAGAACAGGGTCTCAAATTTAGAAAACCAACTTATGCTTGCTTAAGGGGAAAGGTGAGTTGGGGTGCTGCATAAAACCAGAGATTGAAATGAGCACAGATAAAGTTCCTTAAGCCAAATATGGAATAGACAAGAGCTACTCCTTGCTCAACGAAATGGACTCAACACCCCATATTCAACGCCTAGGAATATACCTGACTAGTAAGAATCATAAAACCTATGGATTTATATATCTCTGTAAGAGAATCAAGAGTGTGTACAGCTGCATTAAAGCAGTGAAAATCAGGTAAATACCATAATAAAAATAAATTTCTTAAACAAAACACAATGACAGTGAAATAGAGAGAAATACTTAAGTAATCATTCAAGGCTTCTGATGCAACCTGCATTTACCACATCTACACCCAGAGCTGGGTGACACATAAGGCTGGACACTTGGGGCTCATAAGATTGGTGAGGTTCGGTGAGCAAATGAAGACCTTTGAAGTCATATTGCATGGTACCCATTCCATGGGTCTCAACTCTCCAGGATTAAGGGATACTTCCTTCAGCTAAAACATGCATGTGGAACCCAGAGAATGATCAACCGTGTGATCGGGAGACGTGTTCCAATATGTGTCAGTTTTCGTCCCCTGGTACTCGGGTGCAACATTCCAGACGCTTTACTAACACTCTCCCGACTTGGAGAGTCAGTGCCTTTAACCTCCTGTTTGGCCCAGTTTGCAATTTCTGCGGAAGATGAACAGGAATAGGGAGAACCAATGACAGACTAGCTGGAGGTGTCTGGACGGGCAAATTTAACTCTCATTTCCCACCAGGAAGAGGAATTAACCAAAGGCTCAGCGTGCCGTGCCGGAACCAGATTAGGGCCTGAAGCCATCCTGCGGTGTTGCGGCCAGCTCACGAGAAAGCGAGTTGAAGAAAGGAGCTCAGGGGCACTGTAATTCACAAACCTGCAGAGTTATAAATGACAGCTATCGTCCAAAAATATACTGAAGTAAGGCTGCCAAGAGGACTTGAAAGCGGGGCAGAATTGCAGGAAACCGATTTCAGGAGGTAGACTGGAATTGCGTTTAAAGCATAGGAAAAGAGGCAGAACGTCCACAATGATGCACTTGGCCAAAAAGGGCGTATGCGTTTTTTCCTGAATATATTCAGGAAAAAACGCATACGCCCTTTTTGGCCAACCAAGCAAGCTTGCAAAGGAAATCTGCACTACAATGAAGTCTCACTTCCCCCCGGTCAAAAGGGCCATCTGAAAAAAGTGTAAAATCCAGAAAGGCAGGACAGGCCATGGAGAACTGGGAGCCTTGTTATGCTGATGGGCGGGATGTAAATTCCCAAGAGCCACTCGGGAGAAGTGTATGGTGTTTCCTGAAACATCTAAAAAACAAAGCAACAGAGCCTAGGGCACTTCCACTTATGGTCCTATAGCTTAGGGAAATTAAAATCAAAAGACACAGCCACCCCAAAGGTTGGGACGGCTCTGTTTACAAGAACCTGGTTTACGGTACAAGTTCAATATCGCAGAAAGTGAAAAATGGATAAAGAAGTTGTGGTACTTACGTACAATGCAGTATCACTCAGCAATGAAATCTATGTCATCAGGCCCGTAGCAGCATAATGAGTGGATTCAGGTACGATGATTCTAACTGAAATAAGTCACACAGGAAAAGAAACATCATCAGATATTACTAATACACGGAATGTAACCTTGGCTACACAGGAACTGAATTACAAAACAGAACAGGGTCTCAAATTTAGAAACCCAACTTATGCTTGCTTAAGGGGAAAGGTGAGTTGGGGTGCTGCATAAAACCAGAGATTGAAATGAGCACAGATAAAGTTCCTTAAGCCAAATATGGAATAGACAAGAGCTACTCCTTGCTCAACGAAATGGACTCAACACCCCATATTAAATGCCTAAGAGTGTACCTGACTAGGAAGTATCTTAAAACCTATGGATTGCTGTGTCTCTGAAAGAGAATCAAGTGTGTGTACAGGGGCATAAACGCAGCAGTGATAGGATTGGAGAGGTTCGGTGAGCAAATGAAGACCCTTTGAAGTCATATTGCATGGTACCCATTCCACGGGTCTCAACTCTCCAGGTTTAAGGTATTCTTCCTTCAGCTAAAACATGCATGTGGAACCCAGAGTATGATCAACCGTGTGATCGGGAGACGTGTTCCAATATGTCTCAGTTTTCGTCCCCTGGTACTCGGGTGCAACATGCCAGACGCTTTACTAACACTCTCCCGACTTGGAGAGTCAGTGCCTTTAACCTCCTGTTTGGCCCAGTTTGCAATTTCTGCGGAAGATGAACAGGAATAGGGAGAACCAATGACAGACTAGCTGGAGGTGTCTGGACGGGCAAATTTAACTCTCATTTCCCACCAGGAAGAGGAATTAACCAAAGGCTCAGCGTGCCGTGCCGCAACCAGATTAGGGCCTGAAGCCATCCTGCGGTGTTGCGGCCAGCTCACGAGAAAGCGAGTTGAAGAAAGGAGCTCAGGGGCACTGTAATTCACAAACCTGCAGAGTTATAAATGACAGCTATCGTCCAAAAATATACTGAAGTAAGGCTGCCAAGAGGACTTGAAAGCGGGGCAGAATTGCAGGAAACCGATTTCAGGAGGTAGACTGGAATTGCATTGAAAGCATAGGAAAAGAGGCAGAACGTCCACAATGATGCACTTGGCCAAAAAGGGCGTATGCGTTTTTTCCTGAATATATTCAGGAAAAAACGCATACGCCCTTTTTGGCCAACCAAGCAAGCTTGCAAAGGAAATCTGCACTACAATGAAGTCTCACTTCCCCCCGGTCAAAAGGGCCATCTGAAAAAAGTGTAAAATCCAGAAAGGCAGGACAGGCCATGGAGAACTGGGAGCCTTGTTATGCTGATGGGCGGGATGTAAATTCCCAAGAGCCACTCGGGAGAAGTGTATGGTGTTTCCTGAAACATCTAAAAAACAAAGCAACAGAGCCTAGGGCACTTCCACTTATGGTCCTATAGCTTAGGGAAATTAAAATCAAAAGACACAGCCACCCCAAAGGTTGGGACGGCTCTGTTTACAAGAACCTGGTTTACGGTACAAGTTCAATATCGCAGAAAGTGAAAAATGGATAAAGAAGTTGTGGTACTTACGTACAATGCAGTATCACTCAGCAATGAAATCTATGTCATCAGGCCCGTAGCAGCATAATGAGTGGATTCAGGTACGATGATTCTAACTGAAATAAGTCACACAGGAAAAGAAACATCATCAGATATCACTAATACACGGAATGTAACCTTGGCTACACAGGAACTGAATTACAAAACAGAACAGGGTCTCAAATTTAGAAACCCAACTTATGCTTGCTTAAGGGGAAAGGTGAGTTGGGGTGCTGCATAAAACCAGAGATTGAAATGAGCACAGATAAAGTTCCTTAAGCCAAATATGGAATAGACAAGAGCTACTCCTTGCTCAACGAAATGGACTCAACACCCCATATTAAATGCCTAAGAGTGTACCTGACTAGGAAGTATCTTAAAACCTATGGATTGCTGTGTCTCTGAAAGAGAATCAAGTGTGTGTACAGGGGCATAAACGCAGCAGTGATAGGATTGGAGAGGTTCGGTGAGCAAATGAAGACCCTTTGAAGTCATATTGCATGGTACCCATTCCACGGGTCTCAACTCTCCAGGTTTAAGGTATTCTTCCTTCAGCTAAAACATGCATGTGGAACCCAGAGTATGATCAACCGTGTGATCGGGAGACGTGTTCCAATATGTCTCAGTTTTCGTCCCCTGGTACTCGGGTGCAACATGCCAGACGCTTTACTAACACTCTCCCGACTTGGAGAGTCAGTGCCTTTAACCTCCTGTTTGGCCCAGTTTGCAATTTCTGCGGAAGATGAACAGGAATAGGGAGAACCAATGACAGACTAGCTGGAGGTGTCTGGACGGGCAAATTTAACTCTCATTTCCCACCAGGAAGAGGAATTAACCAAAGGCTCAGCGTGCCGTGCCGCAACCAGATTAGGGCCTGAAGCCATCCTGCGGTGTTGCGGCCAGCTCACGAGAAAGCGAGTTGAAGAAAGGAGCTCAGGGGCACTGTAATTCACAAACCTGCAGAGTTATAAATGACAGCTATCGTCCAAAAATATACTGAAGTAAGGCTGCCAAGAGGACTTGAAAGCGGGGCAGAATTGCAGGAAACCGATTTCAGGAGGTAGACTGGAATTGCATTGAAAGCATAGGAAAAGAGGCAGAACGTCCACAATGATGCACTTGGCCAAAAAGGGTGTATGCGTTTTTTCCTGAATATATTCAGGAAAAAACGCATACGCCCTTTTTGGCCAACCAAGCAAGCTTGCAAAGGAAATCTGCACTACAATGAAGTCTCACTTCCCCCCGGTCAAAAGGGCCATCTGAAAAAAGTGTAAAATCCAGAAAGGCAGGACAGGCCATGGAGAACTGGGAGCCTTGTTATGCTGATGGGCGGGATGTAAATTGCCAACAGCCACTCGGGAGAAGTGTATGGTGTTTCCTGAAACATCTAAAAAACAAAGCAACAGAGCCTAGGGCACTTCCACTTATGGTCCTATAGCTTAGGGAAATTAAAATCAAAAGACACAGCCACCCCAAAGGTTGGGACGGCTCTGTTTACAAGAACCTGGTTTACGGTACAAGTTCAATATCGCAGAAAGTGAACAATGGATAAAGAAGTTGTGGTACTTACGTACAATGCAATATCACTCAGCAATGAAATCTATGTCATCAGGCCCGTAGCAGCATAATGAGTGGATTCAGGTACGATGATTCTAACTGAAATAAGTCACACAGAAAAAGAAACATCATAAGATATCACTAATACACGGAATGTAACCTTGGCTACACAGGAACTGAATTACAAAACAGAACAGGGTCTCAAATTTAGAAACCCAACTTATGCTTGCTTAAGGGGAAAGGTGAGTTGGGGTGCTGCATAAAACCAGAGATTGAAATGAGCACAGATAAAGTTCCTTAAGCCAAATATGGAATAGACAAGAGCTACTCCTTGCTCAACGAAATGGACTCAACACCCCATATTAAATGCCTAAGAGTGTACCTGACTAGGAAGTATCTTAAAACCTATGGATTGCTATGTCTCTGAAAGAGAATCAAGTGTGTGTACAGGGGCATAAACGCAGCAGTGATAGGATTGGAGAGGTTCGGTGAGCAAATGAAGACCCTTTGAAGTCATATTGCATGGTACCCATTCCACGGGTCTCAACTCTCCAGGTTTAAGGTATTCTTCCTTCAGCTAAAACATGCATGTGGAACCCAGAGTATGATCAACCGTGTGATCGGGAGACGTGTTCCAATATGTGTCAGTTTTCGTCCCCTGGTACTCGGGTGCAACATGCCAGACGCTTTACTAACACTCTCCCGACTTGGAGAGTCAGTGCCTTTAACCTCCTGTTTGGCCCAGTTTGCAATTTCTGCGGAAGATGAACAGGAATAGGGAGAACCAATGAGAGACTAGCTGGAGGTGTCTGGACGGGCAAATTTAACTCTCATTTCCCACCAGGAAGAGGAATTAACCAAAGGCTCAGCGTGCCGTGCCGGAACCAGATTAGGGCCTGAAGCCATCCTGCGGTGTTGCGGCCAGCTCACGAGAAAGCGAGTTGAAGAAAGGAGCTCAGGGGCACTGTAATTCACAAACCTGCAGAGTTATAAATGACAGCTATCGTCCAAAAATATACTGAAGTAAGGCTGCCAAGAGGACTTGAAAGCGGGGCAGAATTGCAGGAAACCGATTTCAGGAGGTAGACTGGAATTGCATTTAAAGCATAGGAAAAGAGGCAGAACGTCCACAATGATGCACTTGGCCAAAAAGGGCGTATGCGTTTTTTCCTGAATATATTCAGGAAAAAACGCATACGCCCTTTTTGGCCAACCAAGCAAGCTTGCAAAGGAAATCTGCACTACAATGAAGTCTCACTTCCCCCCGGTCAAAAGGGCCATCTGAAAAAAGTGTAAAATCCAGAAAGGCAGGACAGGCCATGGAGAACTGGGAGCCTTGTTATGCTGATGGGCGGGATGTAAATTGCCAACAGCCACTCGGGAGAAGTGTATGGTGTTTCCTGAAACATCTAAAAAACAAAGCAACAGAGCCTAGGGCACTTCCACTTATGGTAATATAGCTTAGGGAAATTAAAATCAAAAGACACAGCCACCCCAAAGGTTGGGACAGCTCTGTTTACAAGAACCTGGTTTACGGTACAAGTTCAATATCGCAGAAAGTGAAAAATGGATAAAGAAGTTGTGGTACTTACGTACAATGCAGTATCACTCAGCAATGAAATCTATGTCATCAGGCCCGTAGCAGCATAATGAGTGGATTCAGGTACGATGATTCTAACTGAAATAAGTCACACAGGAAAAGAAACATCATAAGATATCACTAATACACGGAATGTAACCTTGGCTACACAGGAACTGAATTACAAAACAGAACAGGGTCTCAAATTTAGAAACCCAACTTATGCTTGCTTAAGGGGAAAGGTGAGTTGGGGTGCTGCATAAAACCAGAGATTGAAATGAGCACAGATAAAGTTCCTTAAGCCAAATATGGAATAGACAAGAGCTACTCCTTGCTCAACGAAATGGACTCAACACCCCATATTAAATGCCTAAGAGTGTACCTGACTAGGAAGTATCTTAAAACCTATGGATTGCTATGTCTCTGAAAGAGAATCAAGTGTGTGTACAGGGGCATAAACGCAGCAGTGATAGGATTGGAGAGGTTCGGTGAGCAAATGAAGACCCTTTGAAGTCATATTGCATGGTACCCATTCCACGAGTCTCAACTCTCCAGGTTTAAGGTATTCTTCCTTTAGCTAAAACATGCATGTGGAACCCAGAGTATGATCAACCGTGTGATCGGGAGACGTGTTCCAATATGTCTCAGTTTTCGTCCCCTGGTACTCGGGTGCAACATTCCAGACGCTTTACTAACACTCTCCCGACTTGGAGAGTCAGTGCCTTTAACCTCCTGTTTGGCCCAGTTTGCAATTTCTGCGGAAGATGAACAGGAATAGGGAGAACCAATGACAGACTAGCTGGAGGTGTCTGGACGGGCAAATTTAACTCTCATTTCCCACCAGGAAGAGGAATTAACCAAAGGCTCAGCGTGCCGTGCCGGAACCAGATTAGGGCCTGAAGCCATCCTGCGGTGTTGCGGCCAGCTCACGAGAAAGCGAGTTGAAGAAAGGAGCTCAGGGGCACTGTAATTCACAAACCTGCAGAGTTATAAATGACAGCTATCGTCCAAAAATATACTGAAGTAAGGCTGCCAAGAGGACTTGAAAGCGGGGCAGAATTGCAGGAAACCGATTTCAGGAGGTAGACTGGAATTGCATTGAAAGCATAGGAAAAGAGGCAGAACGTCCACAATGATGCACTTGGCCAAAAAGGGCGTATGCGTTTTTTCCTGAATATATTCAGGAAAAAACGCATACGCCCTTTTTGGCCAACCAAGCAAGCTTGCAAAGGAAATCTGCACTACAATGAAGTCTCACTTCCCCCCGGTCAAAAGGGCCATCTGAAAAAAGTGTAAAATCCAGAAAGGCAGGACAGGCCATGGAGAACTGGGAGCCTTGTTATGCTGATGGGCGGGATGTCAATTGCCAACAGCCACTCGGGAGAAGTGTATGGTGTTTCCTGAAACATCTAAAAAACAAAGCAACAGAGCCTAGGGCACTTCCACTTATGGTCCTATAGCTTAGGGAAATTAAAATCAAAAAGACACAGCCACCCCAAAGGTTGGGACGGCTCTGTTTACAAGAACCTGGTTTACGGTACAAGTTCAATATCGCAGAAAGTGAAAAATGGATAAAGAAGTTGTGGTACTTACGTACAATGCAGTATCACTCAGCAATGAAATCTATGTCATCAGGCCCGTAGCAGCATAATGAGTGGATTCAGGTACGATGATTCTAACTGAAATAAGTCACACAGGAAAAGAAACATCATCAGATATCACTAATACACGGAATGTAACCTTGGCTACACAGGAACTGAATTACAAAACAGAACAGGGTCTCAAATTTAGAAAACCAACTTATGCTTGCTTAAGGGGAAAGGTGAGTTGGGGTGCTGCATAAAACCAGAGATTGAAATGAGCACAGATAAAGTTCCTTAAGCCAAATATGGAATAGACAAGAGCTACTCCTTGCTCAACGAAATGGACTCAACACCCCATATTAAATGCCTAAGAGTGTACCTGACTAGGAAGTATCTTAAAACCTATGGATTGCTATGTCTCTGAAAGAGAATCAAGTGTGTGTACAGGGGCATAAACGCAGCAGTGATAGGATTGGAGAGGATCGGTGAGCAAATGAAGACCCTTTGAAGTCATATTGCATGGTACCCATTCCACGGGTCTCAACTCTCCAGGTTTAAGGTATTCTTCCTTCAGCTAAAACATGCATGTGGAACCCAGAGTATGATCAACCGTGTGATCGGGAGACGTGTTCCAATATGTCTCAGTTTTCGTCCCCTGGTACTCGGGTGCAACATGCCAGACGCTTTACTAACACTCTCCCGACTTGGAGAGTCAGTGCCTTTAACCTCCTGTTTGGCCCAGTTTGCAATTTCTGCGGAAGATGAACAGGAATAGGGAGAACCAATGACAGACTAGCTGGAGGTGTCTGGACGGGCAAATTTAACTCTCATTTCCCACCAGGAAGAGGAATTAACCAAAGGCTCAGCGTGCCGTGCCGGAACCAGATTAGGGCCTGAAGCCATCCTGCGGTGTTGCGGCCAGCTCACGAGAAAGCGAGTTGAAGAAAGGAGCTCAGGGGCACTGTAATTCACAAACCTGCAGAGTTATAAATGACAGCTATCGTCCAAAAATATACTGAAGTAAGGCTGCCAAGAGGACTTGAAAGCGGGGCAGAATTGCAGGAAACCGATTTCAGGAGGTAGACTGGAATTGCATTGAAAGCATAGGAAAAGAGGCAGAACGTCCACAATGATGCACTTGGCCAAAAAGGGCGTATGCGTTTTTTCCTGAATATATTCAGGAAAAAACGCATACGCCCTTTTTGGCCAACCAAGCAAGCTTGCAAAGGAAATCTGCACTACAATGAAGTCTCACTTCCCCCCGGTCAAAAGGGCCATCTGAAAAAAGTGTAAAATCCAGAAAGGCAGGACAGGCCATGGAGAACTGGGAGCCTTGTTATGCTGATGGGCGGGATGTCAATTGCCAACAGCCACTCGGGAGAAGTGTATGGTGTTTCCTGAAACATCTAAAAAACAAAGCAACAGAGCCTAGGGCACTTCCACTTATGGTCCTATAGCTTAGGGAAATTAAAATCAAAAAGACACAGCCACCCCAAATGTTGGGACGGCTCTGTTTACAAGAACCTGGTTTACGGTACAAGTTCAATATCGCAGAAAGTGAAAAATGGATAAAGAAGTTGTGGTACTTACGTACAATGCAGTATCACTCAGCAATGAAATCTATGTCATCAGGCCCGTAGCAGCATAATGAGTGGATTCAGGTACGATGATTCTAACTGAAATAAGTCACACAGGAAAAGAAACATCATCAGATATCACTAATACACGGAATGTAACCTTGGCTACACAGGAACTGAATTACAAAACAGAACAGGGTCTCAAATTTAGAAAACCAACTTATGCTTGCTTAAGGGGAAAGGTGAGTTGGGGTGCTGCATAAAACCAGAGATTGAAATGAGCACAGATAAAGTTCCTTAAGCCAAATATGGAATAGACAAGAGCTACTCCTTGCTCAACGAAATGGACTCAACACCCCATATTAAATGCCTAAGAGTGTACCTGACTAGGAAGTATCTTAAAACCTATGGATTGCTATGTCTCTGAAAGAGAATCAAGTGTGTGTACAGGGGCATAAACGCAGCAGTGATAGGATTGGAGAGGTTCGGTGAGCAAATGAAGACCCTTTGAAGTCATATTGCATGGTACCCATTCCACGAGTCTCAACTCTCCAGGTTTAAGGTATTCTTCCTTTAGCTAAAACATGCATGTGGAACCCAGAGTATGATCAACCGTGTGATCGGGAGTCGTGTTCCAATATGTCTCAGTTTTCGTCCCCTGGTACTCGGGTGCAACATTCCAGACGCTTTACTAACACTCTCCCGACTTGGAGAGTCAGTGCCTTTAACCTCCTGTTTGGCCCAGTTTGCAATTTCTGCGGAAGATGAACAGGAATAGGGAGAACCAATGACAGACTAGCTGGAGGTGTCTGGACGGGCAAATTTAACTCTCATTTCCCACCAGGAAGAGGAATTAACCAAAGGCTCAGCGTGCCGTGCCGGAACCAGATTAGGGCCTGAAGCCATCCTGCGGTGTTGCGGCCAGCTCACGAGAAAGCGAGTTGAAGAAAGGAGCTCAGGGGCACTGTAATTCACAAACCTGCAGAGTTATAAATGACAGCTATCGTCCAAAAATATACTGAAGTAAGGCTGCCAAGAGGACTTGAAAGCGGGGCAGAATTGCAGGAAACCGATTTCAGGAGGTAGACTGGAATTGCATTTAAAGCATAGGAAAAGAGGCAGAACGTCCACAATGATGCACTTGGCCAAAAAGGGCGTATGCGTTTTTTCCTGAATATATTCAGGAAAAAACGCATACGCCCTTTTTGGCCAACCAAGCAAGCTTGCAAAGGAAATCTGCACTACAATGAAGTCTCACTTCCCCCCGGTCAAAAGGGCCATCTGAAAAAAGTGTAAAATCCAGAAAGGCAGGACAGGCCATGGAGAACTGGGAGCCTTGTTATGCTGATGGGCGGGATGTAAATTGCCAACAGCCACTCGGGAGAAGTGTATGGTGTTTCCTGAAACATCTAAAAAACAAAGCAACAGAGCCTAGGGCACTTCCACTTATGGTCCTATAGCTTAGGGAAATTAAAATCAAAAAGACACAGCCACCCCAAAGGTTGGGACGGCTCTGTTTACAAGAACCTGGTTTACGGTACAAGTTCAATATCGCAGAAAGTGAAAAATGGATAAAGAAGTTGTGGTACTTACGTACAATGCAGTATCACTCAGCAATGAAATCTATGTCATCAGGCCCGTAGCAGCATAATGAGTGGATTCAGGTACGATGATTCTAACTGAAATAAGTCACACAGGAAAAGAAACATCATCAGATATCACTAATACACGGAATGTAACCTTGGCTACACAGGAACTGAATTACAAAACAGAACAGGGTCTCAAATTTAGAAAACCAACTTATGCTTGCTTAAGGGGAAAGGTGAGTTGGGGTGCTGCATAAAACCAGAGATTGAAATGAGCACAGATAAAGTTCCTTAAGCCAAATATGGAATAGACAAGAGCTACTCCTTGCTCAACGAAATGGACTCAACACCCCATATTAAATGCCTAAGAGTGTACCTGACTAGGAAGTATCTTAAAACCTATGGATTGCTATGTCTCTGAAAGAGAATCAAGTGTGTGTACAGGGGCATAAACGCAGCAGTGATAGGATTGGAGAGGTTCGGTGAGCAAATGAAGACCCTTTGAAGTCATATTGCATGGTACCCATTCCACGGGTCTCAACTCTCCAGGTTTAAGGTATTCTTCCTTCAGCTAAAACATGCATGTGGAACCCAGAGTATGATCAACCGTGTGATCGGGAGACGTGTTCCAATATGTCTCAGTTTTCGTCCCCTGGTACTCGGGTGCAACATTCCAGACGCTTTACTAACACTCTCCCGACTTGGAGAGTCAGTGCCTTTAACCTCCTGTTTGGCCCAGTTTGCAATTTCTGCGGAAGATGAACAGGAATAGGGAGAACCAATGACAGACTAGCTGGAGGTGTCTGGACGGGCAAATTTAACTCTCATTTCCCACCAGGAAGAGGAATTAACCAAAGGCTCAGCGTGCCGTGCCGGAACCAGATTAGGGCCTGAAGCCATCCTGCGGTGTTGCGGCCAGCTCACGAGAAAGCGACTTGAAGAAAGGAGCTCGGGGCACTGTAATTCACAAACCTGCAGAGTTATAAATGACAGCTATCGTCCAAAAATATACTGAAGTAAGGCTGCCAAGAGGACTTGAAAGCGGGGCAGAATTGCAGGAAACCGATTTCAGGAGGTAGACTGGAATTGCATTTAAAGCATAGGAAAAGAGGCAGAACGTCCACAATGATGCACTTGGCCAAAAAGGGCGTATGCGTTTTTTCCTGAATATATTCAGGAAAAAACGCATACGCCCTTTTTGGCCAACCAAGCAAGCTTGCAAAGGAAATCTGCACTACAATGAAGTCTCACTTCCCCCCGGTCAAAAGGGCCATCTGAAAAAAGTGTAAAATCCAGAAAGGCAGGACAGGCCATGGAGAACTGGGAGCCTTGTTATGCTGATGGGCGGGATGTAAATTGCCAACAGCCACTTGGGAGAAGTGTATGGTGTTTCCTGAAACATCTAAAAAACAAAGCAACAGAGCCTAGGGCACTTCCACTTATGGTCCTATTGCTTAGTTAATTTGAAATCTAAAAGACACAGCCACCCCAAAGGTTGGGACGGTTCTTTTTACTGGAATCTCTTCTACGGCACAAGTTAAATATCCCAGAGAGCAAATAATGGATAAAGAAGTTGCGGTACTTATGTACAACAGAATACCACTCAGCAATGAAATCTATGTCATCAGGCCCGTACCAGCATAATGATTGGATTGAGGCACGATGATTCTAAGTGAAATAAGTCACACAGAAAAAGAAACATCATAAGGTATCACTAATACACGGAATGTGAACTTGGCTACACATGAACTGAATTACAAAACAGAACAGGGTCTCAAGTTTAGAAAACTAACTTATGCTTGCTTAAGGGAGAAGGTGAGTTGGGGTGCTGCATTAAACCAGAGTTTGAAATTAGCACAGATACCGTTCCATAAGCCAAATATGGAATAGACAAGACCTACCCCTTGCTCAACGAAATGGATTCAACAATGAGGTATCACCTCACACCTGGTAGAATAGGCATCATAGAAAATCTACAAGCAAAAAATGCTGGAAAGGGTGTGGAGAAAAGGAACCCTCTTCCACTATTGTTGGGAATATAAATTGATACAGTCACTATGGAGAACAATATGGAATTTCTTAAGAAACTAACAATAGAATTACCATATGATACAGCAATCCCACTACTGGACATATACCCAGACAAAACCATAAATCAAAAAGAGACATTCACCGCAATGTTCATTGCATCACTATTTACAATATCGAGGTAATGGAAGCAACCTAAATGCCCACAGACAGACGAATGCATAAAGCCGTGGTACATATATAAAATGGAATATTACTAAGCCATGAAAAGGAATGAAATTGGGTCATTTGTAGAGACGTCGATGCATCTAGAGACTGTCATACAGAGTGAAGTAAGTCAGAAAGAGAAAAACAAATCTTGTATATTCATGCATATATGTGGAACCTAGAAAACCTGTACAGATTAACCATTTTGCAAGGCATAAATAGAGCAACAGATGTAGACAACAAACGTATGGACAACAAGGGGGGAAAGCTGTTGGGGGGGGTGGTGGGAGGAGTTGAGAGACTGGGATTGGCATGTATACATTTATATGTATAAAATAGATAACCAATAAGAACCTGCTGTATAAAAATATAAAATAAAATTCAAAATTAAAAAGAAATAAAATTTAAAAAATAGAAAAAACAATTATTCCCTTCACATACATGTATTTATATGAATAAATTATTTCCATGCTTATATCTGTAAATACAAAAAAGAGGAATAAAATCTACCTTGAACCCAAAACGAAAAAGAGAAAAAAAACACAGAACCCACCAGTTCCACAGAGGAAAACCATATCAGGGCACTTGCTCCAGTTGTAAACAATTCTGAAGTTGGTCAGTGGTGGGGAATCGTCTCCCATTCAGCCAGCAGCCCCCACGCAACAAGCGTCCTCATTGCAAAGCTGGGGCACCGTGCCGAGGCATCTGTGAGTAAACGTGAGCTGAGCCCCAGGCCAGTTGCTGCTGAACTATTCCCACCCATCCCAGGTAAAACACCTGAATATATACAAGGACTTGAAAGCCTAGAGGGAGGGCCATAGAGCCACACGAGTGACAGCATGCCGGCCGACTTGGTGCCTGCAGGCCAGCCAGGATGGTCCTGGCCCTGGGTGCTCTTCTGGAAGATTTCCATTTCCCTGCCTGAGATACCCGTCCTGTCCCTGCCCCCACTGCTTTTTTCCTTCCTCACCTCTGCCCAGGGAGAAATTCCAGCAGCAGGTATGGGTGACACATCTTCTTCTTTAGCAGGTGGCAGCCTGGCAACTGCTGCAGAAAGTCCAGCAGAGCCCCACTCACACTGGGCCACCCACAAAGCCGTGGCCTCTCACTCCCTCCCACCAGCCCAGCCCCGAGACTGCTGACAGGGCAGAGAAAATGGCGTCAGGCACGGCTGCAGGGGCTCTTGCTGCCTGGAGTGGTATTTATAGTGATCTCAACCCAGGCACACCTGGGGAGGGCTGGCCGGCACGGTAAGGCTGCCCAGGTCAGCCAATCATCACCCCTCAGGGGCTCACAGTTGCAGAAAATGGAACTTGCTGAACCGGCCAGGTCCAAGGAACAGGTGTGGGCTCCTGAGAGTCAGGATAGACAAGGGGCTGCAGCTTTGGCTTGTTTTCTAATCATTTTATCTGGCCCATGAGTGGGAGACAACTTCAAGAAAACCCTCTCCTAATGAGAGGAACCCAGGAGTCAGGGAGAGGAGGGGTGGGTGGTGGTTGGAGACAGAGGCCTGGTGCCCCGGGTGCAGTGGAAGTCTCTGGAAGACCAGGTGGAGGGAGGCCTCACGGAGTGATGCCCAGGGTCACAGACCTGTCGCAGCTGCTGTTTGTTAGTTCAAGTCCTGCTCTGAGGTGCTCTGTGTCAGCTCTGAGCGACAGGTGAGCTGGGGGTGCTCTGCAATGAGGGCTATGTGCACGGTTCCTGTGTGCCCAGCCCTGCCACGGTACCTGCAAGGGTAGCTCTGTATCCTGGGAGGGGCCTGACCACGAGAGCCCTGTGGGCTGGGGTGGGGGTGGGGTACCTGCCCAGGTGAGCTCCATATTCTGGGATTGGTCTGACCACGAGAGCCCCATGGGCTGCTGGGGACCTGGTAAAGGATGTCAGGACAGTCAGTGAAGCCACCGAGGATATACCTCCAGTTGCTCCTAATTCCTACACCCTGCTGGTCATTCTACCAACCACCAGGACATGGTATTCTGTATTAGTCTTCAATGATGCCTTCTTTTGTATTCCATTAGTCCCAGAGTCACAAGAAATTTTGGCTTGTGAGTGGCAGGACTCAACATACAACGAAAACAATACTTCCGGGCCGTCTGGCCCCAAGGGTGCAAAAATTCCCACACCATCTTTGGGGAAAGCTTAGCTAAAGACCTAAAAGTTCTACCTCTGGAAAAGGAAACCCTCCTTCAATATGCAGACGACATTCTGATCGCCAGCCCTACTAAGGAGGCCTCTGAACTACCAAGCCAATAAAGGATAGAAGTTGTCCAAGAAAAAGCTCAAATATCACAGACTGCCGTGACCTGCCTGGGCTTCATTCTCACAGAAGGTTGGAGAAGTCCATCCCAGGAAAGGGAAGAAACCATTTTCAGCCTTACCCCTTTCTAAAACTAGAAGACAGCTTAGGGGTTCCTGGGGAGGCCAGGGTTTGCTGCTTCTGGATCCCTAACTACAGTCTACTAGCTGGGCCTCTATATGAAACACTGAAAGGAAAAGATGATGATCCTTTTGAATAGAATCCAGAAGTGGCCTTTCAAGAATGGAAAGAGCAGTCAATTCAGACCCTTGCCCTGGAACTCCCTAATTTAGCTAAACCCTTTGACCTTTACATTCCCGGTGAAAGGTGAATCGCCATTGGAGAATTAGTGCAAAACCTGGGACCACTTGAAATGGAACAATGCAAGAATGCCATCCAGGTAGGATAAACTATGGTCACCAAGGGGCTTGGCCCACTGCCACATCTGGCCAAGATACTGGCGGTATCTAAAACCCTGGAAATCAGCAGCCCAAAAGGCCACCTCCCTCCTAAGGGAAAAGGACCCCACGTGGTGATCCTAACCACCAACCATGCCCTGAAGTTGCAGGGTTCGCTCCGTGGGCACACCGACCTCGAGTGAGGAGGCCCTCCAACTCCAACATCCAGAGAGATAACCGGGGGCAACAGGGCACCATGACGACTCGTGTGAACATCACTTGACCTGGACTTTCTCTCATAAAACAACAAGAGTGTGTCCCAAAAGAGTAGACTACTGCTTGCCGGACTTACTGCACCCAGAGGGGAGCTAATAATCTTGGCGGGGGAACCGTATATCACACTGTCACCATAGAAAAGCCTACAGACACCGTGATGATGGTGGCCAGTAAGACCGGCTGGACTCTTGTTTACTTCAAAAGGCTGTTGGCTCAGTGGCCATCATGGTCCTTGATCACCACTGACCCTGGACTGTCTGGGAGTTGAGCGGGCAGGGCTCTGACACCTGGTGCTGTTTGTACGTTAATTCAGGGGCCTAATTGAAGAAAGCGCAGACTACTGGTCAGAGCATCTAGGCTGGCAGAAACGGTCGGCCTAAGGTGGCCGAACAAATGTGGGGCGGGGTGAAACCGGCCCCCACAGCGTCTCTGCACATCTCTTTCCTGGACCCTTGAAGGTCATTAGAATCTATAACACTTCCAATGCTGGTGCTCAGGTGGACGAGCAGGGAGGCAGGGGGCCTGGGGACAATCAACGTCACCTGGAGGCTGCTGGGGAGAAGCTCTGACCCTCGCCCCAGGGTATGAGGGCTCCCAACTCAGCACTCAGCAGTTACAGAAGAAGGGTCTGCACCCTCAGCACTCCAAGAATGAGGAACGGGACAAAAGGCAGAGGGGGGGTTTGTCCCCAGCAAAGCCCATTAAAAATCCCTGGGAGATAAAAATAGAATCTGGGCAATAAAGTCAAGTCTAACCTTTTTTATCCTTTGTGCTTTGTCTAATTTCACGTGCTCCTAGGGTCCCGCATGCAGAGGTTCCACACCCGGCACTTCAGACCAGATTTCCTAGTGCAGAATGGCTGGGTCGACACCTCAGCTCCTGGGGCCCAGTGCAGACTCCGCGATATAGAGCCTGAGCTACAGCCAACCCGGCCCTCGAGAGCTCCGCCCCCTCCCTCCCACTGACTCTGACAGGATCTCTACACAGCAGCCCAGCCCACAGCCCACGGGGTAGTACATGCTCTCACCTCTCCATTCTCTGATCAAAATATAAAGTTTCCTTTGCTTGTGAACCAAACTCAGTCTCGATCTGTTGGCCCCAATGACACTGGGCAGGGGGACACTTGTTGGGGTCCACTCTGGAGGATCAGTAACAGAAATTGAGACTATTGTAACCTCAATGAACAGATGTGTGAGCCAAAGTGTAGTTAACATAGAACAGTGTATAAGGCTCGGGTAAAATAAGATGTTTCTAACACTTCCATTGGATATTTCCATCACTTTATTATAAGCAAGTTCAGTGAAAAGGTTTGTCTTATTTGTCAGCTCAATATTAGAGAAATGAAGTGATTTCTTTCCAAGGATGTACATCTAATAATCTTGGTTAAACCTTCAATCTTGTTTTAAATGCTTTTCCATTGAAAATGATACCTCTCTTTCAGCTCCCCCATTTCTGAGAAGTATAAAATCTTATAATTTATTATTACCAAAGGGGAAAGGTGGGAGGAGGGATAAATTAACAGTTTGGGATTAACACATACACACTGCTATGTATAAAATAGATCATCAACAAGGAACTACTGTATAGCACAGGGAACTACACTCAACATTTTGCAATAACCTATAAGGGGAAATAATCTGAAAAAGAATAGATATTTTTATTGACATCATCTATCAATGACAGTTAAAGTGTAACCTAAGGGAAGCTGGTGGTGAGTGCTTCTGACCCTGAAGACTTCAATCATCTAAAGTTTGGACTCTGCCTACTTCCCAAGGCCCTTAATGAACATATGTGTAGCCGTAGCTTAAAAAATTCCCCAGTTTGGGTTTCGGGGAGACACTGATTTTGAAAAAGCCCTGGTGTTCTCCTTACATGAATGGGACTCTTCCTACTGCTAAAACATGTCTGTCACACCCAGAGGATGGTATACCGTCTGATCGGGAAGAGTTTGGAAAAGGCATCTCATCTCCTCATCTCCTGGTGCTCGGGTTCACCCCTCCAGCGTCTTTACTAACAGTCTCCCCACTTGGAGATGTCAGCACTGTCAACATCCTGTTGCGTACAGTTTGGAATTTGTCCAGAGGATGAAGCGGAAGGATGAGGAACAATGAGAGACAAGTCCTACGTGTTCAGACAGGCACATGTCACTCTAATTTCCAATCAGGAAGACGAATTGACCAAAGGCTAGGGTTGCCCATGGAAACAGTATAGAGCTTGAGGAAATCCCGCTGCTTTGTGGCCAGTTCCCATAAACACAAGTTGAACAATAGAACTCAGGGGCAGTAAAATTCACAAAACTGCAGAGTTGAAAATATCCATCACTGAAAAATGTCTTGAGGAAAGTCAGAGAAAAGGACTTGTAAGCAAGGGAGAATGGCAGGAAAGGGATTTGAGGAGGTAGAAAGGACTCGCCATTAAGCACAAGAAAAGGAGCTGAACATTGCCAACATTGCAGTTGGCCAAAAAGGGTGTATGCGTTTTTTTGTGTATATATTCAAGAAAAGAGCGTACACCTTTTTAGCCAACCAAACAGGTGGGCACTGGAAGTCAATACTACAAAAGACATCACTTCGCATCAGTCAGAAGAGCCATCCTCATAAAGCGTAAACAACAGAAATGTAGGACAGGGCAAGGAGAAGAGGGAGCCCTGTGAGACTTATAGTGGAAATGTATATTGCCAACGGCCATTCTGGAGAAGTGTATTGTGTTTACTAAAGCATCTAAACAATGAGCTACAGAGCATAGGGCACTTGCACCCATGGGCGTATATCTTGGGAAAAACAAAAATCGAGAGGACACAGGCACCCCAATGTTTACCCCCTCTCTGTTTAAAAGATCCTCGACTAGGATATAACTTAAATGTCTCTGGAGGGAAAAAATGGATAGAGATGTGGTACTTAGGTAGAGTGGAATATTATTCAGCCTGGAAATCAATGAAATATGGCCAGCTGTAACAACTCCGGAGGAGTTACGTATGATCATTCTAAGTGACAGAATTCAAAAAGAAGAAGACACATATCATAAGATATCACTTAAAGGTGGAATCCAAAATGGCTACACATGAAATAAATTACAAAACAAAAACATAGTCAAATATGTAGAAAACACGCATAAGGCTGCTAAACGGGAAAGGTGGGGAGGGGTGAGGCATCATCCAGGAGGTTGAAATTAGCAAAGATACCATTCCAAATACCAAACTGATAATCAACAAGGCCTACACGGTAGCTAAAAGAACTGCACTCAGCACACTCAAGTCACCGGAAAAGAATATATACGACTGGTAAGAATCTGAAAAAGAATTTATTGATGTCTCTCTGTACGTGAATCAAGTGGATGTACAGCAGCAAGAAACAGAGCTTTGAAAATCAGCTGTAACCAATATAGTAATAAATTGAAAAAAATAAACGACAGAGAGACAGAGAAAACCTCTTACAACTTTTCCTCAGGGACGGTGATGCAACATGGATTGAACACATCTAGACCCACAGCAGGATGAGACATAAGGCTGGAAACTGTTTGCGCTAAGAGAAATGTGAGGTTGGGTGAGGAAATGCACACCCTTTAAAGTAATACTACCTGGTACCCATTCAATGGGTCCCAAATCTGCAGGTTCAAGGGATCTTCCTACAGCTAAAACATGCATGGAAAACCCAGAGGACTGTACACCATGTGATCGGGAGATGTGTCTAAAATGCACCTCATTTATCCTCTCCTGGTGCTCCTGTTCACCATTCCAGCCACGTTACTTAGAAGCTCCCCACTTGGAGAATCAGCACATTTAAACTTCTGTTTCACACATTTTGCAAATTGTGAGGAGGATGAACGGGAAGAGGGGGAACCAATGAGAGAAGAGTTGTAGGGGTTTGGACGGGCACATATCACTCTAATTTCCCATTAAGAATAAGAATTAAAAAAAGGCTCAGCCTGCCTCGCCGGAGCCAAAATAGGGCCTGAAGCAATCCTGCAGGTTTGAGGCCAGCTCACAAAAGAGCAACTTAAAACATGGAGCTCAGGGTCACTGCAATTCACAAACCTGCAGAGTTATAAATGAAAACTAACGTCCAAAAATATGTTGAGGTAAGGCAAAGAAGAGGATCTGAATGCAAGACAGAATTGCAAGAAACAGATTTCAAGAGATAGATTGGACTCGTCTTTAACGCACATGAAAAGCGGCAGAATTTCGACAATGATGCAGTTGGCCCAAAAGGGCGTATGCGATTTTTCCTGATTATATCCAGGAAAAAACGCATACGCACTTTATGGGCAACGAAGCAAGCAAGCAATGCAAATGTGCACAACAAAGAAGTCTCATTTCCCACCGGTCAAAAGGGCCATCCTAAAAAATTGTAAAAACCAGAAATGCAGGACAGGCCATGGAGAACAGGGAGCCTTTATACGCTGATGGGCAGTGTGTGAACTGCCGAGAGCCACTCTGGAGAAGTGTATGGTGGTTCCTAAATCATCTAAAAACAGAGCTACAGAGCATAGGACACTTCCAATCATGGGAGTATATCTAGGGAAGTCTAAAAATCAACAAGACACAAGCACACCACAGTTTAGGGCTACTCTGTTTACAAGAACCTCAACTTCAGTACACCTTAAATATCCCAGGAAAGAGAACAATGGATAAAGAAGATGTGGTACTTATGTACAATGGAATATCTCTTCACCATGAAATCAATGTAATAAGGCTAGTAGAAGGATAAAGAGTGGATTTAGGTCCGATAATACTACTTGAAATAAGTCAAACAGAAAAAGAAACATATCATAAGATATCACTTATAGAGGGAGGGTAAATATGGCTGCACAAGAAATGAATTACAGAACAGAACAGTGTCTCACATTTAGAAAACACACTTATGTCAGCTTAAGGGGAAAGGAGAGGTGGGGTGATGCATAAAACCAGAGTTTGAAATTAGCACAGATACCGTTCAAGAAACCAAATAGGTATTAGACAAGATCTACACCTTGCTCAATGAACTGGCCTCAACACACCCTATACACCGCAGAGAAATATATCTGAGTAATAAGAATCTTAAAACCCATGTATTGATATATCTCCATAAGGGAATCAAGTGTGTGCAGAGCGGCACAAACACAGCAGTGAAAATGAGCTAAACCCCATTATAGAAATAAATTTTAAAAACAAAACGCAGAAACAATGAAAGAGAGAAAAATTCTTACAAAATTCGCTCAGGGGCTGTGATGCAACCTGGATTGACCACATATAAACCCACAGCTGGATAAGACATAAGGCTGGACACTTGGGGCTGAGAGGATTGGTGAGCTTCGGTGAGCAACTGCCGAAAGTTTAATGCAATACTTCATGCTACTCATTCCAAGGGTCCCAACACTCCAGGTTGAAGGGAATCTTCCTACAGCTAAACCATGCTTGGGAAACCCAGCGACTGGTATACCATATGATCGGGAAAGGTTTCTAAAACACACCACATTTTTCCTCTCCTGGGGCTCCGGATCGACATTCCAGCCACTTTACTAACAACATCCCCACATGGAGAGTCAATGCCTTTAAGTTCTGGTATCGCACAGTCTTCAGTTAGTGCGGAGGATGAATGGGAATAGGGGGAACCAGTGAGAAACTAGCTGTAGCGGTTTCAATGGGCACATGTCACTCTAATTTCACATCAGTAAGAAGAATGAAGCAAAGGCACAGCAAGGTGTCCCAGAAGAAGAATAAGGCTTCAAGGAATCCTGTGGTTATGGGGCAAGATCACAAAACTAAGAGCTGAAAAATGGAGCTAAGGGCCACTGCAATTCAAAAACCTGACTTGTCCAAAAAGGCCGTATGTGTTTTTTCCTGAATATATTCAGGAAAAAACGCATACGCCCTTTTTGGCCAACCAAGCAAGCTTGCAAAGGAAATCTGCACTACAATGAAGTCTCAATTCCCCCTGGTCAAAAGGGCCATCTGAAAAAAGTGTAAAATCCATAAAGGCATGACAGGCCATGGAGAACTGGGAGCCATCTTATGCTGATGGGCAGGATGTAAATTGCCAACAGCCACTCTGGAGAAGTGTTTGGTGTTTCCTGAAACATCTAAAAAACAAAGCAACAGAGCCTAGGGCACTTCCACTTATGGTACTATAGTTTAGGGCAATTAAAATCAAAAAGACACAGCCACCCCAAAGTTTGGGATGGCTCTGTTTACAAGAACCTCATATACGGTACAAGTTCAATATCGCAGAAAGTGAAAAATGGATAAAGAAGTTGTGGTACTTACGTACAATGCAATATCACTCAGCAATGAAATCTATGTCATCAGGCCCGTAGCAGCATAATGAGTGGACTAAGTACAATGAATCTAACTGAAATAAGTCACACAGAAAAAGAAACATCATAAGGTATCACTAATACACGGAATGTAAACTTGGCTACACAGGAACTGAATTCCAAAACAGAACAGGGTCTCAAATTTAGAAAACCAACTTATGCTTGCTTAAGGGGAAAGGTGAGTTGGGGTGCTGCATAAAACCAGAGATTGAAATGAGCACAGATAAAGTTCCTTAAGCCAAATATGGAATAGACAAGAGCTACTCCTTGCTCAACGAAATGGACTCAACACCCCATATTCAACGCCTAGGAATATACCTGACTAGTAAGAATCATAAAACCTATGGATTTATATATCTCTGTAAGAGAATCAAGAGTGTGTACAGCTGCATTAAAGCAGTGAAAATCAGGTAAATACCATAATAAAAATAAATTTCTTAAACAAAACACAATGACAGTGAAATAGAGAGAAATACTTAAGTAATCATTCAAGGCTTCTGATGCAACCTGCATTTACCACATCTACACCCAGAGCTGGGTGACACATAAGGCTGGACACTTGGGGCTCATAAGATTGGTGAGGTTCGGTGAGCAAATGAAGACCTTTGAAGTCATATTGCATGGTACCCATTCCATGGGTCTCAACTCTCCAGGATTAAGGGATACTTCCTTCAGCTAAAACATGCATGTGGAACCCAGAGAATGATCAACCGTGTGATCGGGAGACGTGTTCCAATATGTGTCAGTTTTCGTCCCCTGGTACTCGGGTGCAACATTCCAGACGCTTTACTAACACTCTCCCGACTTGGAGAGTCAGTGCCTTTAACCTCCTGTTTGGCCCAGTTTGCAATTTCTGCGGAAGATGAACAGGAATAGGGAGAACCAATGACAGACTAGCTGGAGGTGTCTGGACGGGCAAATTTAACTCTCATTTCCCACCAGGAAGAGGAATTAACCAAAGGCTCAGCGTGCCGTGCCGGAACCAGATTAGGGCCTGAAGCCATCCTGCGGTGTTGCGGCCAGCTCACGAGAAAGCGAGTTGAAGAAAGGAGCTCAGGGGCACTGTAATTCACAAACCTGCAGAGTTATAAATGACAGCTATCGTCCAAAAATATACTGAAGTAAGGCTGCCAAGAGGACTTGAAAGCGGGGCAGAATTGCAGGAAACCGATTTCAGGAGGTAGACTGGAATTGCGTTTAAAGCATAGGAAAAGAGGCAGAACGTCCACAATGATGCACTTGGCCAAAAAGGGCGTATGCGTTTTTTCCTGAATATATTCAGGAAAAAACGCATACGCCCTTTTTGGCCAACCAAGCAAGCTTGCAAAGGAAATCTGCACTACAATGAAGTCTCACTTCCCCCCGGTCAAAAGGGCCATCTGAAAAAAGTGTAAAATCCAGAAAGGCAGGACAGGCCATGGAGAACTGGGAGCCTTGTTATGCTGATGGGCGGGATGTAAATTCCCAAGAGCCACTCGGGAGAAGTGTATGGTGTTTCCTGAAACATCTAAAAAACAAAGCAACAGAGCCTAGGGCACTTCCACTTATGGTCCTATAGCTTAGGGAAATTAAAATCAAAAGACACAGCCACCCCAAAGGTTGGGACGGCTCTGTTTACAAGAACCTGGTTTACGGTACAAGTTCAATATCGCAGAAAGTGAAAAATGGATAAAGAAGTTGTGGTACTTACGTACAATGCAGTATCACTCAGCAATGAAATCTATGTCATCAGGCCCGTAGCAGCATAATGAGTGGATTCAGGTACGATGATTCTAACTGAAATAAGTCACACAGGAAAAGAAACATCATCAGATATTACTAATACACGGAATGTAACCTTGGCTACACAGGAACTGAATTACAAAACAGAACAGGGTCTCAAATTTAGAAACCCAACTTATGCTTGCTTAAGGGGAAAGGTGAGTTGGGGTGCTGCATAAAACCAGAGATTGAAATGAGCACAGATAAAGTTCCTTAAGCCAAATATGGAATAGACAAGAGCTACTCCTTGCTCAACGAAATGGACTCAACACCCCATATTAAATGCCTAAGAGTGTACCTGACTAGGAAGTATCTTAAAACCTATGGATTGCTGTGTCTCTGAAAGAGAATCAAGTGTGTGTACAGGGGCATAAACGCAGCAGTGATAGGATTGGAGAGGTTCGGTGAGCAAATGAAGACCCTTTGAAGTCATATTGCATGGTACCCATTCCACGGGTCTCAACTCTCCAGGTTTAAGGTATTCTTCCTTCAGCTAAAACATGCATGTGGAACCCAGAGTATGATCAACCGTGTGATCGGGAGACGTGTTCCAATATGTCTCAGTTTTCGTCCCCTGGTACTCGGGTGCAACATGCCAGACGCTTTACTAACACTCTCCCGACTTGGAGAGTCAGTGCCTTTAACCTCCTGTTTGGCCCAGTTTGCAATTTCTGCGGAAGATGAACAGGAATAGGGAGAACCAATGACAGACTAGCTGGAGGTGTCTGGACGGGCAAATTTAACTCTCATTTCCCACCAGGAAGAGGAATTAACCAAAGGCTCAGCGTGCCGTGCCGCAACCAGATTAGGGCCTGAAGCCATCCTGCGGTGTTGCGGCCAGCTCACGAGAAAGCGAGTTGAAGAAAGGAGCTCAGGGGCACTGTAATTCACAAACCTGCAGAGTTATAAATGACAGCTATCGTCCAAAAATATACTGAAGTAAGGCTGCCAAGAGGACTTGAAAGCGGGGCAGAATTGCAGGAAACCGATTTCAGGAGGTAGACTGGAATTGCATTGAAAGCATAGGAAAAGAGGCAGAACGTCCACAATGATGCACTTGGCCAAAAAGGGCGTATGCGTTTTTTCCTGAATATATTCAGGAAAAAACGCATACGCCCTTTTTGGCCAACCAAGCAAGCTTGCAAAGGAAATCTGCACTACAATGAAGTCTCACTTCCCCCCGGTCAAAAGGGCCATCTGAAAAAAGTGTAAAATCCAGAAAGGCAGGACAGGCCATGGAGAACTGGGAGCCTTGTTATGCTGATGGGCGGGATGTAAATTCCCAAGAGCCACTCGGGAGAAGTGTATGGTGTTTCCTGAAACATCTAAAAAACAAAGCAACAGAGCCTAGGGCACTTCCACTTATGGTCCTATAGCTTAGGGAAATTAAAATCAAAAGACACAGCCACCCCAAAGGTTGGGACGGCTCTGTTTACAAGAACCTGGTTTACGGTACAAGTTCAATATCGCAGAAAGTGAAAAATGGATAAAGAAGTTGTGGTACTTACGTACAATGCAGTATCACTCAGCAATGAAATCTATGTCATCAGGCCCGTAGCAGCATAATGAGTGGATTCAGGTACGATGATTCTAACTGAAATAAGTCACACAGGAAAAGAAACATCATCAGATATCACTAATACACGGAATGTAACCTTGGCTACACAGGAACTGAATTACAAAACAGAACAGGGTCTCAAATTTAGAAACCCAACTTATGCTTGCTTAAGGGGAAAGGTGAGTTGGGGTGCTGCATAAAACCAGAGATTGAAATGAGCACAGATAAAGTTCCTTAAGCCAAATATGGAATAGACAAGAGCTACTCCTTGCTCAACGAAATGGACTCAACACCCCATATTAAATGCCTAAGAGTGTACCTGACTAGGAAGTATCTTAAAACCTATGGATTGCTGTGTCTCTGAAAGAGAATCAAGTGTGTGTACAGGGGCATAAACGCAGCAGTGATAGGATTGGAGAGGTTCGGTGAGCAAATGAAGACCCTTTGAAGTCATATTGCATGGTACCCATTCCACGGGTCTCAACTCTCCAGGTTTAAGGTATTCTTCCTTCAGCTAAAACATGCATGTGGAACCCAGAGTATGATCAACCGTGTGATCGGGAGACGTGTTCCAATATGTCTCAGTTTTCGTCCCCTGGTACTCGGGTGCAACATGCCAGACGCTTTACTAACACTCTCCCGACTTGGAGAGTCAGTGCCTTTAACCTCCTGTTTGGCCCAGTTTGCAATTTCTGCGGAAGATGAACAGGAATAGGGAGAACCAATGACAGACTAGCTGGAGGTGTCTGGACGGGCAAATTTAACTCTCATTTCCCACCAGGAAGAGGAATTAACCAAAGGCTCAGCGTGCCGTGCCGCAACCAGATTAGGGCCTGAAGCCATCCTGCGGTGTTGCGGCCAGCTCACGAGAAAGCGAGTTGAAGAAAGGAGCTCAGGGGCACTGTAATTCACAAACCTGCAGAGTTATAAATGACAGCTATCGTCCAAAAATATACTGAAGTAAGGCTGCCAAGAGGACTTGAAAGCGGGGCAGAATTGCAGGAAACCGATTTCAGGAGGTAGACTGGAATTGCATTGAAAGCATAGGAAAAGAGGCAGAACGTCCACAATGATGCACTTGGCCAAAAAGGGTGTATGCGTTTTTTCCTGAATATATTCAGGAAAAAACGCATACGCCCTTTTTGGCCAACCAAGCAAGCTTGCAAAGGAAATCTGCACTACAATGAAGTCTCACTTCCCCCCGGTCAAAAGGGCCATCTGAAAAAAGTGTAAAATCCAGAAAGGCAGGACAGGCCATGGAGAACTGGGAGCCTTGTTATGCTGATGGGCGGGATGTAAATTGCCAACAGCCACTCGGGAGAAGTGTATGGTGTTTCCTGAAACATCTAAAAAACAAAGCAACAGAGCCTAGGGCACTTCCACTTATGGTCCTATAGCTTAGGGAAATTAAAATCAAAAGACACAGCCACCCCAAAGGTTGGGACGGCTCTGTTTACAAGAACCTGGTTTACGGTACAAGTTCAATATCGCAGAAAGTGAACAATGGATAAAGAAGTTGTGGTACTTACGTACAATGCAATATCACTCAGCAATGAAATCTATGTCATCAGGCCCGTAGCAGCATAATGAGTGGATTCAGGTACGATGATTCTAACTGAAATAAGTCACACAGAAAAAGAAACATCATAAGATATCACTAATACACGGAATGTAACCTTGGCTACACAGGAACTGAATTACAAAACAGAACAGGGTCTCAAATTTAGAAACCCAACTTATGCTTGCTTAAGGGGAAAGGTGAGTTGGGGTGCTGCATAAAACCAGAGATTGAAATGAGCACAGATAAAGTTCCTTAAGCCAAATATGGAATAGACAAGAGCTACTCCTTGCTCAACGAAATGGACTCAACACCCCATATTAAATGCCTAAGAGTGTACCTGACTAGGAAGTATCTTAAAACCTATGGATTGCTATGTCTCTGAAAGAGAATCAAGTGTGTGTACAGGGGCATAAACGCAGCAGTGATAGGATTGGAGAGGTTCGGTGAGCAAATGAAGACCCTTTGAAGTCATATTGCATGGTACCCATTCCACGGGTCTCAACTCTCCAGGTTTAAGGTATTCTTCCTTCAGCTAAAACATGCATGTGGAACCCAGAGTATGATCAACCGTGTGATCGGGAGACGTGTTCCAATATGTGTCAGTTTTCGTCCCCTGGTACTCGGGTGCAACATGCCAGACGCTTTACTAACACTCTCCCGACTTGGAGAGTCAGTGCCTTTAACCTCCTGTTTGGCCCAGTTTGCAATTTCTGCGGAAGATGAACAGGAATAGGGAGAACCAATGAGAGACTAGCTGGAGGTGTCTGGACGGGCAAATTTAACTCTCATTTCCCACCAGGAAGAGGAATTAACCAAAGGCTCAGCGTGCCGTGCCGGAACCAGATTAGGGCCTGAAGCCATCCTGCGGTGTTGCGGCCAGCTCACGAGAAAGCGAGTTGAAGAAAGGAGCTCAGGGGCACTGTAATTCACAAACCTGCAGAGTTATAAATGACAGCTATCGTCCAAAAATATACTGAAGTAAGGCTGCCAAGAGGACTTGAAAGCGGGGCAGAATTGCAGGAAACCGATTTCAGGAGGTAGACTGGAATTGCATTTAAAGCATAGGAAAAGAGGCAGAACGTCCACAATGATGCACTTGGCCAAAAAGGGCGTATGCGTTTTTTCCTGAATATATTCAGGAAAAAACGCATACGCCCTTTTTGGCCAACCAAGCAAGCTTGCAAAGGAAATCTGCACTACAATGAAGTCTCACTTCCCCCCGGTCAAAAGGGCCATCTGAAAAAAGTGTAAAATCCAGAAAGGCAGGACAGGCCATGGAGAACTGGGAGCCTTGTTATGCTGATGGGCGGGATGTAAATTGCCAACAGCCACTCGGGAGAAGTGTATGGTGTTTCCTGAAACATCTAAAAAACAAAGCAACAGAGCCTAGGGCACTTCCACTTATGGTAATATAGCTTAGGGAAATTAAAATCAAAAGACACAGCCACCCCAAAGGTTGGGACAGCTCTGTTTACAAGAACCTGGTTTACGGTACAAGTTCAATATCGCAGAAAGTGAAAAATGGATAAAGAAGTTGTGGTACTTACGTACAATGCAGTATCACTCAGCAATGAAATCTATGTCATCAGGCCCGTAGCAGCATAATGAGTGGATTCAGGTACGATGATTCTAACTGAAATAAGTCACACAGGAAAAGAAACATCATAAGATATCACTAATACACGGAATGTAACCTTGGCTACACAGGAACTGAATTACAAAACAGAACAGGGTCTCAAATTTAGAAACCCAACTTATGCTTGCTTAAGGGGAAAGGTGAGTTGGGGTGCTGCATAAAACCAGAGATTGAAATGAGCACAGATAAAGTTCCTTAAGCCAAATATGGAATAGACAAGAGCTACTCCTTGCTCAACGAAATGGACTCAACACCCCATATTAAATGCCTAAGAGTGTACCTGACTAGGAAGTATCTTAAAACCTATGGATTGCTATGTCTCTGAAAGAGAATCAAGTGTGTGTACAGGGGCATAAACGCAGCAGTGATAGGATTGGAGAGGTTCGGTGAGCAAATGAAGACCCTTTGAAGTCATATTGCATGGTACCCATTCCACGAGTCTCAACTCTCCAGGTTTAAGGTATTCTTCCTTTAGCTAAAACATGCATGTGGAACCCAGAGTATGATCAACCGTGTGATCGGGAGACGTGTTCCAATATGTCTCAGTTTTCGTCCCCTGGTACTCGGGTGCAACATTCCAGACGCTTTACTAACACTCTCCCGACTTGGAGAGTCAGTGCCTTTAACCTCCTGTTTGGCCCAGTTTGCAATTTCTGCGGAAGATGAACAGGAATAGGGAGAACCAATGACAGACTAGCTGGAGGTGTCTGGACGGGCAAATTTAACTCTCATTTCCCACCAGGAAGAGGAATTAACCAAAGGCTCAGCGTGCCGTGCCGGAACCAGATTAGGGCCTGAAGCCATCCTGCGGTGTTGCGGCCAGCTCACGAGAAAGCGAGTTGAAGAAAGGAGCTCAGGGGCACTGTAATTCACAAACCTGCAGAGTTATAAATGACAGCTATCGTCCAAAAATATACTGAAGTAAGGCTGCCAAGAGGACTTGAAAGCGGGGCAGAATTGCAGGAAACCGATTTCAGGAGGTAGACTGGAATTGCATTGAAAGCATAGGAAAAGAGGCAGAACGTCCACAATGATGCACTTGGCCAAAAAGGGCGTATGCGTTTTTTCCTGAATATATTCAGGAAAAAACGCATACGCCCTTTTTGGCCAACCAAGCAAGCTTGCAAAGGAAATCTGCACTACAATGAAGTCTCACTTCCCCCCGGTCAAAAGGGCCATCTGAAAAAAGTGTAAAATCCAGAAAGGCAGGACAGGCCATGGAGAACTGGGAGCCTTGTTATGCTGATGGGCGGGATGTCAATTGCCAACAGCCACTCGGGAGAAGTGTATGGTGTTTCCTGAAACATCTAAAAAACAAAGCAACAGAGCCTAGGGCACTTCCACTTATGGTCCTATAGCTTAGGGAAATTAAAATCAAAAAGACACAGCCACCCCAAAGGTTGGGACGGCTCTGTTTACAAGAACCTGGTTTACGGTACAAGTTCAATATCGCAGAAAGTGAAAAATGGATAAAGAAGTTGTGGTACTTACGTACAATGCAGTATCACTCAGCAATGAAATCTATGTCATCAGGCCCGTAGCAGCATAATGAGTGGATTCAGGTACGATGATTCTAACTGAAATAAGTCACACAGGAAAAGAAACATCATCAGATATCACTAATACACGGAATGTAACCTTGGCTACACAGGAACTGAATTACAAAACAGAACAGGGTCTCAAATTTAGAAAACCAACTTATGCTTGCTTAAGGGGAAAGGTGAGTTGGGGTGCTGCATAAAACCAGAGATTGAAATGAGCACAGATAAAGTTCCTTAAGCCAAATATGGAATAGACAAGAGCTACTCCTTGCTCAACGAAATGGACTCAACACCCCATATTAAATGCCTAAGAGTGTACCTGACTAGGAAGTATCTTAAAACCTATGGATTGCTATGTCTCTGAAAGAGAATCAAGTGTGTGTACAGGGGCATAAACGCAGCAGTGATAGGATTGGAGAGGATCGGTGAGCAAATGAAGACCCTTTGAAGTCATATTGCATGGTACCCATTCCACGGGTCTCAACTCTCCAGGTTTAAGGTATTCTTCCTTCAGCTAAAACATGCATGTGGAACCCAGAGTATGATCAACCGTGTGATCGGGAGACGTGTTCCAATATGTCTCAGTTTTCGTCCCCTGGTACTCGGGTGCAACATGCCAGACGCTTTACTAACACTCTCCCGACTTGGAGAGTCAGTGCCTTTAACCTCCTGTTTGGCCCAGTTTGCAATTTCTGCGGAAGATGAACAGGAATAGGGAGAACCAATGACAGACTAGCTGGAGGTGTCTGGACGGGCAAATTTAACTCTCATTTCCCACCAGGAAGAGGAATTAACCAAAGGCTCAGCGTGCCGTGCCGGAACCAGATTAGGGCCTGAAGCCATCCTGCGGTGTTGCGGCCAGCTCACGAGAAAGCGAGTTGAAGAAAGGAGCTCAGGGGCACTGTAATTCACAAACCTGCAGAGTTATAAATGACAGCTATCGTCCAAAAATATACTGAAGTAAGGCTGCCAAGAGGACTTGAAAGCGGGGCAGAATTGCAGGAAACCGATTTCAGGAGGTAGACTGGAATTGCATTTAAAGCATAGGAAAAGAGGCAGAACGTCCACAATGATGCACTTGGCCAAAAAGGGCGTATGCGTTTTTTCCTGAATATATTCAGGAAAAAACGCATACGCCCTTTTTGGCCAACCAAGCAAGCTTGCAAAGGAAATCTGCACTACAATGAAGTCTCACTTCCCCCCGGTCAAAAGGGCCATCTGAAAAAAGTGTAAAATCCAGAAAGGCAGGACAGGCCATGGAGAACTGGGAGCCTTGTTATGCTGATGGGCGGGATGTCAATTGCCAACAGCCACTCGGGAGAAGTGTATGGTGTTTCCTGAAACATCTAAAAAACAAAGCAACAGAGCCTAGGGCACTTCCACTTATGGTCCTATAGCTTAGGGAAATTAAAATCAAAAAGACACAGCCACCCCAAAGGTTGGGACGGCTCTGTTTACAAGAACCTGGTTTACGGTACAAGTTCAATATCGCAGAAAGTGAAAAATGGATAAAGAAGTTGTGGTACTTACGTACAATGCAGTATCACTCAGCAATGAAATCTATGTCATCAGGCCCGTAGCAGCATAATGAGTGGATTCAGGTACGATGATTCTAACTGAAATAAGTCACACAGGAAAAGAAACATCATCAGATATCACTAATACACGGAATGTAACCTTGGCTACACAGGAACTGAATTACAAAACAGAACAGGGTCTCAAATTTAGAAAACCAACTTATGCTTGCTTAAGGGGAAAGGTGAGTTGGGGTGCTGCATAAAACCAGAGATTGAAATGAGCACAGATAAAGTTCCTTAAGCCAAATATGGAATAGACAAGAGCTACTCCTTGCTCAACGAAATGGACTCAACACCCCATATTAAATGCCTAAGAGTGTACCTGACTAGGAAGTATCTTAAAACCTATGGATTGCTATGTCTCTGAAAGAGAATCAAGTGTGTGTACAGGGGCATAAACGCAGCAGTGATAGGATTGGAGAGGTTCGGTGAGCAAATGAAGACCCTTTGAAGTCATATTGCATGGTACCCATTCCACGGGTCTCAACTCTCCAGGTTTAAGGTATTCTTCCTTCAGCTAAAACATGCATGTGGAACCCAGAGTATGATCAACCGTGTGATCGGGAGACGTGTTCCAATATGTCTCAGTTTTCGTCCCCTGGTACTCGGGTGCAACATTCCAGACGCTTTACTAACACTCTCCCGACTTGGAGAGTCAGTGCCTTTAACCTCCTGTTTGGCCCAGTTTGCAATTTCTGCGGAAGATGAACAGGAATAGGGAGAACCAATGACAGACTAGCTGGAGGTGTCTGGACGGGCAAATTTAACTCTCATTTCCCACCAGGAAGAGGAATTAACCAAAGGCTCAGCGTGCCGTGCCGGAACCAGATTAGGGCCTGAAGCCATCCTGCGGTGTTGCGGCCAGCTCACGAGAAAGCGACTTGAAGAAAGGAGCTCGGGGCACTGTAATTCACAAACCTGCAGAGTTATAAATGACAGCTATCGTCCAAAAATATACTGAAGTAAGGCTGCCAAGAGGACTTGAAAGCGGGGCAGAATTGCAGGAAACCGATTTCAGGAGGTAGACTGGAATTGCATTTAAAGCATAGGAAAAGAGGCAGAACGTCCACAATGATGCACTTGGCCAAAAAGGGCGTATGCGTTTTTTCCTGAATATATTCAGGAAAAAACGCATACGCCCTTTTTGGCCAACCAAGCAAGCTTGCAAAGGAAATCTGCACTACAATGAAGTCTCACTTCCCCCCGGTCAAAAGGGCCATCTGAAAAAAGTGTAAAATCCAGAAAGGCAGGACAGGCCATGGAGAACTGGGAGCCTTGTTATGCTGATGGGCGGGATGTAAATTGCCAACAGCCACTTGGGAGAAGTGTATGGTGTTTCCTGAAACATCTAAAAAACAAAGCAACAGAGCCTAGGGCACTTCCACTTATGGTCCTATTGCTTAGTTAATTTGAAATCTAAAAGACACAGCCACCCCAAAGGTTGGGACGGTTCTTTTTACTGGAATCTCTTCTACGGCACAAGTTAAATATCCCAGAGAGCAAATAATGGATAAAGAAGTTGCGGTACTTATGTACAACAGAATACCACTCAGCAATGAAATCTATGTCATCAGGCCCGTACCAGCATAATGATTGGATTGAGGCACGATGATTCTAAGTGAAATAAGTCACACAGAAAAAGAAACATCATAAGGTATCACTAATACACGGAATGTGAACTTGGCTACACATGAACTGAATTACAAAACAGAACAGGGTCTCAAGTTTAGAAAACTAACTTATGCTTGCTTAAGGGAGAAGGTGAGTTGGGGTGCTGCATTAAACCAGAGTTTGAAATTAGCACAGATACCGTTCCATAAGCCAAATATGGAATAGACAAGACCTACCCCTTGCTCAACGAAATGGATTCAACAATGAGGTATCACCTCACACCTGGTAGAATAGGCATCATAGAAAATCTACAAGCAAAAAATGCTGGAAAGGGTGTGGAGAAAAGGAACCCTCTTCCACTATTGTTGGGAATATAAATTGATACAGTCACTATGGAGAACAATATGGAATTTCTTAAGAAACTAACAATAGAATTACCATATGATACAGCAATCCCACTACTGGACATATACCCAGACAAAACCATAAATCAAAAAGAGACATTCACCGCAATGTTCATTGCATCACTATTTACAATATCGAGGTAATGGAAGCAACCTAAATGCCCACAGACAGACGAATGCATAAAGCCGTGGTACATATATAAAATGGAATATTACTAAGCCATGAAAAGGAATGAAATTGGGTCATTTGTAGAGACGTCGATGCATCTAGAGACTGTCATACAGAGTGAAGTAAGTCAGAAAGAGAAAAACAAATCTTGTATATTCATGCATATATGTGGAACCTAGAAAACCTGTACAGATTAACCATTTTGCAAGGCATAAATAGAGCAACAGATGTAGACAACAAACGTATGGACAACAAGGGGGGAAAGCTGTTGGGGGGGGTGGTGGGAGGAGTTGAGAGACTGGGATTGGCATGTATACATTTATATGTATAAAATAGATAACCAATAAGAACCTGCTGTATAAAAATATAAAATAAAATTCAAAATTAAAAAGAAATAAAATTTAAAAAATAGAAAAAACAATTATTCCCTTCACATACATGTATTTATATGAATAAATTATTTCCATGCTTATATCTGTAAATACAAAAAAGAGGAATAAAATCTACCTTGAACCCAAAACGAAAAAGAGAAAAAAAACACAGAACCCACCAGTTCCACAGAGGAAAACCATATCAGGGCACTTGCTCCAGTTGTAAACAATTCTGAAGTTGGTCAGTGGTGGGGAATCGTCTCCCATTCAGCCAGCAGCCCCCACGCAACAAGCGTCCTCATTGCAAAGCTGGGGCACCGTGCCGAGGCATCTGTGAGTAAACGTGAGCTGAGCCCCAGGCCAGTTGCTGCTGAACTATTCCCACCCATCCCAGGTAAAACACCTGAATATATACAAGGACTTGAAAGCCTAGAGGGAGGGCCATAGAGCCACACGAGTGACAGCATGCCGGCCGACTTGGTGCCTGCAGGCCAGCCAGGATGGTCCTGGCCCTGGGTGCTCTTCTGGAAGATTTCCATTTCCCTGCCTGAGATACCCGTCCTGTCCCTGCCCCCACTGCTTTTTTCCTTCCTCACCTCTGCCCAGGGAGAAATTCCAGCAGCAGGTATGGGTGACACATCTTCTTCTTTAGCAGGTGGCAGCCTGGCAACTGCTGCAGAAAGTCCAGCAGAGCCCCACTCACACTGGGCCACCCACAAAGCCGTGGCCTCTCACTCCCTCCCACCAGCCCAGCCCCGAGACTGCTGACAGGGCAGAGAAAATGGCGTCAGGCACGGCTGCAGGGGCTCTTGCTGCCTGGAGTGGTATTTATAGTGATCTCAACCCAGGCACACCTGGGGAGGGCTGGCCGGCACGGTAAGGCTGCCCAGGTCAGCCAATCATCACCCCTCAGGGGCTCACAGTTGCAGAAAATGGAACTTGCTGAACCGGCCAGGTCCAAGGAACAGGTGTGGGCTCCTGAGAGTCAGGATAGACAAGGGGCTGCAGCTTTGGCTTGTTTTCTAATCATTTTATCTGGCCCATGAGTGGGAGACAACTTCAAGAAAACCCTCTCCTAATGAGAGGAACCCAGGAGTCAGGGAGAGGAGGGGTGGGTGGTGGTTGGAGACAGAGGCCTGGTGCCCCGGGTGCAGTGGAAGTCTCTGGAAGACCAGGTGGAGGGAGGCCTCACGGAGTGATGCCCAGGGTCACAGACCTGTCGCAGCTGCTGTTTGTTAGTTCAAGTCCTGCTCTGAGGTGCTCTGTGTCAGCTCTGAGCGACAGGTGAGCTGGGGGTGCTCTGCAATGAGGGCTATGTGCACGGTTCCTGTGTGCCCAGCCCTGCCACGGTACCTGCAAGGGTAGCTCTGTATCCTGGGAGGGGCCTGACCACGAGAGCCCTGTGGGCTGGGGTGGGGGTGGGGTACCTGCCCAGGTGAGCTCCATATTCTGGGATTGGTCTGACCACGAGAGCCCCATGGGCTGCTGGGGACCTGGTAAAGGATGTCAGGACAGTCAGTGAAGCCACCGAGGATATACCTCCAGTTGCTCCTAATTCCTACACCCTGCTGGTCATTCTACCAACCACCAGGACATGGTATTCTGTATTAGTCTTCAATGATGCCTTCTTTTGTATTCCATTAGTCCCAGAGTCACAAGAAATTTTGGCTTGTGAGTGGCAGGACTCAACATACAACGAAAACAATACTTCCGGGCCGTCTGGCCCCAAGGGTGCAAAAATTCCCACACCATCTTTGGGGAAAGCTTAGCTAAAGACCTAAAAGTTCTACCTCTGGAAAAGGAAACCCTCCTTCAATATGCAGACGACATTCTGATCGCCAGCCCTACTAAGGAGGCCTCTGAACTACCAAGCCAATAAAGGATAGAAGTTGTCCAAGAAAAAGCTCAAATATCACAGACTGCCGTGACCTGCCTGGGCTTCATTCTCACAGAAGGTTGGAGAAGTCCATCCCAGGAAAGGGAAGAAACCATTTTCAGCCTTACCCCTTTCTAAAACTAGAAGACAGCTTAGGGGTTCCTGGGGAGGCCAGGGTTTGCTGCTTCTGGATCCCTAACTACAGTCTACTAGCTGGGCCTCTATATGAAACACTGAAAGGAAAAGATGATGATCCTTTTGAATAGAATCCAGAAGTGGCCTTTCAAGAATGGAAAGAGCAGTCAATTCAGACCCTTGCCCTGGAACTCCCTAATTTAGCTAAACCCTTTGACCTTTACATTCCCGGTGAAAGGTGAATCGCCATTGGAGAATTAGTGCAAAACCTGGGACCACTTGAAATGGAACAATGCAAGAATGCCATCCAGGTAGGATAAACTATGGTCACCAAGGGGCTTGGCCCACTGCCACATCTGGCCAAGATACTGGCGGTATCTAAAACCCTGGAAATCAGCAGCCCAAAAGGCCACCTCCCTCCTAAGGGAAAAGGACCCCACGTGGTGATCCTAACCACCAACCATGCCCTGAAGTTGCAGGGTTCGCTCCGTGGGCACACCGACCTCGAGTGAGGAGGCCCTCCAACTCCAACATCCAGAGAGATAACCGGGGGCAACAGGGCACCATGACGACTCGTGTGAACATCACTTGACCTGGACTTTCTCTCATAAAACAACAAGAGTGTGTCCCAAAAGAGTAGACTACTGCTTGCCGGACTTACTGCACCCAGAGGGGAGCTAATAATCTTGGCGGGGGAACCGTATATCACACTGTCACCATAGAAAAGCCTACAGACACCGTGATGATGGTGGCCAGTAAGACCGGCTGGACTCTTGTTTACTTCAAAAGGCTGTTGGCTCAGTGGCCATCATGGTCCTTGATCACCACTGACCCTGGACTGTCTGGGAGTTGAGCGGGCAGGGCTCTGACACCTGGTGCTGTTTGTACGTTAATTCAGGGGCCTAATTGAAGAAAGCGCAGACTACTGGTCAGAGCATCTAGGCTGGCAGAAACGGTCGGCCTAAGGTGGCCGAACAAATGTGGGGCGGGGTGAAACCGGCCCCCACAGCGTCTCTGCACATCTCTTTCCTGGACCCTTGAAGGTCATTAGAATCTATAACACTTCCAATGCTGGTGCTCAGGTGGACGAGCAGGGAGGCAGGGGGCCTGGGGACAATCAACGTCACCTGGAGGCTGCTGGGGAGAAGCTCTGACCCTCGCCCCAGGGTATGAGGGCTCCCAACTCAGCACTCAGCAGTTACAGAAGAAGGGTCTGCACCCTCAGCACTCCAAGAATGAGGAACGGGACAAAAGGCAGAGGGGGGGTTTGTCCCCAGCAAAGCCCATTAAAAATCCCTGGGAGATAAAAATAGAATCTGGGCAATAAAGTCAAGTCTAACCTTTTTTATCCTTTGTGCTTTGTCTAATTTCACGTGCTCCTAGGGTCCCGCATGCAGAGGTTCCACACCCGGCACTTCAGACCAGATTTCCTAGTGCAGAATGGCTGGGTCGACACCTCAGCTCCTGGGGCCCAGTGCAGACTCCGCGATATAGAGCCTGAGCTACAGCCAACCCGGCCCTCGAGAGCTCCGCCCCCTCCCTCCCACTGACTCTGACAGGATCTCTACACAGCAGCCCAGCCCACAGCCCACGGGGTAGTACATGCTCTCACCTCTCCATTCTCTGATCAAAATATAAAGTTTCCTTTGCTTGTGAACCAAACTCAGTCTCGATCTGTTGGCCCCAATGACACTGGGCAGGGGGACACTTGTTGGGGTCCACTCTGGAGGATCAGTAACAGAAATTGAGACTATTGTAACCTCAATGAACAGATGTGTGAGCCAAAGTGTAGTTAACATAGAACAGTGTATAAGGCTCGGGTAAAATAAGATGTTTCTAACACTTCCATTGGATATTTCCATCACTTTATTATAAGCAAGTTCAGTGAAAAGGTTTGTCTTATTTGTCAGCTCAATATTAGAGAAATGAAGTGATTTCTTTCCAAGGATGTACATCTAATAATCTTGGTTAAACCTTCAATCTTGTTTTAAATGCTTTTCCATTGAAAATGATACCTCTCTTTCAGCTCCCCCATTTCTGAGAAGTATAAAATCTTATAATTTATTATTACCAAAGGGGAAAGGTGGGAGGAGGGATAAATTAACAGTTTGGGATTAACACATACACACTGCTATGTATAAAATAGATCATCAACAAGGAACTACTGTATAGCACAGGGAACTACACTCAACATTTTGCAATAACCTATAAGGGGAAATAATCTGAAAAAGAATAGATATTTTTATTGACATCATCTATCAATGACAGTTAAAGTGTAACCTAAGGGAAGCTGGTGGTGAGTGCTTCTGACCCTGAAGACTTCAATCATCTAAAGTTTGGACTCTGCCTACTTCCCAAGGCCCTTAATGAACATATGTGTAGCCGTAGCTTAAAAAATTCCCCAGTTTGGGTTTCGGGGAGACACTGATTTTGAAAAAGCCCTGGTGTTCTCCTTACATGAATGGGACTCTTCCTACTGCTGAAACATGTCTGTCACACCCAGAGGATGGTATACCGTCTGATCGGGAAGAGTTTGGAAAAGGCATCTCATCTCCTCATCTCCTGGTGCTCGGGTTCACCCCTCCAGCGTCTTTACTAACAGTCTCCCCACTTGGAGATGTCAGCACTGTCAACATCCTGTTGCGTACAGTTTGGAATTTGTCCAGAGGATGAAGCGGAAGGATGAGGAACAATGAGAGACAAGTCCTACGTGTTCAGACAGGCACATGTCACTCTAATTTCCAATCAGGAAGACGAATTGACCAAAGGCTAGGGTTGCCCATGGAAACAGTATAGAGCTTGAGGAAATCCCGCTGCTTTGTGGCCAGTTCCCATAAACACAAGTTGAACAATAGAACTCAGGGGCAGTAAAATTCACAAAACTGCAGAGTTGAAAATATCCATCACTGAAAAATGTCTTGAGGAAAGTCAGAGAAAAGGACTTGTAAGCAAGGGAGAATGGCAGGAAAGGGATTTGAGGAGGTAGAAAGGACTCGCCATTAAGCACAAGAAAAGGAGCTGAACATTGCCAACATTGCAGTTGGCCAAAAAGGGTGTATGCGTTTTTTTGTGTATATATTCAAGAAAAGAGCGTACACCTTTTTAGCCAACCAAACAGGTGGGCACTGGAAGTCAATACTACAAAAGACATCACTTCGCATCAGTCAGAAGAGCCATCCTCATAAAGCGTAAACAACAGAAATGCAGGACAGGGCAAGGAGAAGAGGGAGCCCTGTGAGACTTATAGTGGAAATGTATATTGCCAACGGCCATTCTGGAGAAGTGTATTGTGTTTACTAAAGCATCTAAACAATGAGCTACAGAGCATAGGGCACTTGCACCCATGGGCGTATATCTTGGGAAAAACAAAAATCGAGAGGACACAGGCACCCCAATGTTTACCCCCTCTCTGTTTAAAAGATCCTCGACTAGGATATAACTTAAATGTCTCTGGAGGGAAAAAATGGATAGAGATGTGGTACTTAGGTAGAGTGGAATATTATTCAGCCTGGAAATCAATGAAATATGGCCAGCTGTAACAACTCCGGAGGAGTTACGTATGATCATTCTAAGTGACAGAATTCAAAAAGAAGAAGACACATATCATAAGATATCACTTAAAGGTGGAATCCAAAATGGCTACACATGAAATAAATTACAAAACAAAAACATAGTCAAATATGTAGAAAACACGCATAAGGCTGCTAAACGGGAAAGGTGGGGAGGGGTGAGGCATCATCCAGGAGGTTGAAATTAGCAAAGATACCATTCCAAATACCAAACTGATAATCAACAAGGCCTACACGGTAGCTAAAAGAACTGCACTCAGCACACTCAAGTCACCGGAAAAGAATATATACGACTGGTAAGAATCTGAAAAAGAATTTATTGATGTCTCTCTGTACGTGAATCAAGTGGATGTACAGCAGCAAGAAACAGAGCTTTGAAAATCAGCTGTAACCAATATAGTAATAAATTGAAAAAAATAAACGACAGAGAGACAGAGAAAACCTCTTACAACTTTTCCTCAGGGACGGTGATGCAACATGGATTGAACACATCTAGACCCACAGCAGGATGAGACATAAGGCTGGAAACTGTTTGCGCTAAGAGAAATGTGAGGTTGGGTGAGGAAATGCACACCCTTTAAAGTAATACTACCTGGTACCCATTCAATGGGTCCCAAATCTGCAGGTTCAAGGGATCTTCCTACAGCTAAAACATGCATGGAAAACCCAGAGGACTGTACACCATGTGATCGGGAGATGTGTCTAAAATGCACCTCATTTATCCTCTCCTGGTGCTCCTGTTCACCATTCCAGCCACGTTACTTAGAAGCTCCCCACTTGGAGAATCAGCACATTTAAACTTCTGTTTCACACATTTTGCAAATTGTGAGGAGGATGAACGGGAAGAGGGGGAACCAATGAGAGAAGAGTTGTAGGGGTTTGGACGGGCACATATCACTCTAATTTCCCATTAAGAATAAGAATTAAAAAAAGGCTCAGCCTGCCTCGCCGGAGCCAAAATAGGGCCTGAAGCAATCCTGCGGGTTTGAGGCCAGCTCACAAAAGAGCAACTTAAAACATGGAGCTCAGGGTCACTGCAATTCACAAACCTGCAGAGTTATAAATGAAAACTAACGTCCAAAAATATGTTGAGGTAAGGCAAAGAAGAGGATCTGAATGCAAGACAGAATTGCAAGAAACAGATTTCAAGAGATAGATTGGACTCGTCTTTAACGCACATGAAAAGCGGCAGAATTTCGACAATGATGCAGTTGGCCCAAAAGGGCGTATGCGATTTTTCCTGATTATATCCAGGAAAAAACGCATACGCACTTTATGGGCAACGAAGCAAGCAAGCAATGCAAATGTGCACAACAAAGAAGTCTCATTTCCCACCGGTCAAAAGGGCCATCCTAAAAAATTGTAAAAACCAGAAATGCAGGACAGGCCATGGAGAACAGGGAGCCTTTATACGCTGATGGGCAGTGTGTGAACTGCCGAGAGCCACTCTGGAGAAGTGTATGGTGGTTCCTAAATCATCTAAAAACAGAGCTACAGAGCATAGGACACTTCCAATCATGGGAGTATATCTAGGGAAGTCTAAAAATCAACAAGACACAAGCACACCACAGTTTAGGGCTACTCTGTTTACAAGAACCTCAACTTCAGTACACCTTAAATATCCCAGGAAAGAGAACAATGGATAAAGAAGATGTGGTACTTATGTACAATGGAATATCTCTTCACCATGAAATCAATGTAATAAGGCTAGTAGAAGGATAAAGAGTGGATTTAGGTCCGATAATACTACTTGAAATAAGTCAAACAGAAAACGAAACATATCATAAGATATCACTTATAGAGGGAGGGTAAATATGGCTGCACAAGAAATGAATTACAGAACAGAACAGTGTCTCACATTTAGAAAACACACTTATATCAGCTTAAGGGGAAAGGAGAGGTGGGGTGATGCATAAAACCAGAGTTTGAAATTAGCACAGATACCGTTCAAGAAACCAAATAGGTATTAGACAAGATCTACACCTTGCTCAATGAACTGGCCTCAACACACCCTATACACCGCAGAGAAATATATCTGAGTAATAAGAATCTTAAAACCCATGTATTGATATATCTCCATAAGGGAATCAAGTGTGTGCAGAGCGGCACAAACACAGCAGTGAAAATGAGCTAAACCCCATTATAGAAATAAATTTTAAAAACAAATCGCAGAAACAATGAAAGAGAGAAAAATTCTTACAAAATTCGCTCAGGGGCTGTGATGCAACCTGGATTGACCACATATAAACCCACAGCTGGATAAGACATAAGGCTGGACACTTGGGGCTGAGAGGATTGGTGAGCTTCGGTGAGCAACTGCCGAAAGTTTAATGCAATACTTCATGCTACTCATTCCAAGGGTCCCAACACTCCAGGTTGAAGGGAATCTTCCTACAGCTAAACCATGCTTGGGAAACCCAGCGACTGGTATACCATATGATCGGGAAAGGTTTCTAAAACACACCACATTTTTCCTCTCCTGGGGCTCCGGATCGACATTCCAGCCGCTTTACTAACAACATCCCCACATGGAGAGTCAATGCCTTTAAGTTCTGGTATCGCACAGTCTTCAGTTAGTGCGGAGGATGAATGGGAATAGGGGGAACCAGTGAGAAACTAGCTGTAGCGGTTTCAATGGGCACATGTCACTCTAATTTCACATCAGTAAGAAGAATGAAGCAAAGGCACAGCAAGGTGTCCCAGAAGAAGAATAGGGCTTCAAGGAATCCTGTGGTTATGGGGCAAGATCACAAAACTAAGAGCTGAAAAATGGAGCTAAGGGCCACTGCAATTCAAAAACGTGACTTGCCCAAAAAGGCCGTATGTGTTTTTTCCTGAATATATTCAGGAAAAAACGCATACGCCCTTTTTGGCCAACCAAGCAAGCTTGCAAAGGAAATCTGCACTACAATGAAGTCTCAATTCCCCCTGGTCAAAAGGGCCATCTGAAAAAAGTGTAAAATCCATAAAGGCATGACAGGCCATGGAGAACTGGGAGCCATCTTATGCTGATGGGCAGGATGTAAATTGCCAACAGCCACTCTGGAGAAGTGTTTGGTGTTTCCTGAAACATCTAAAAAACAAAGCAACAGAGCCTAGGGCACTTCCACTTATGGTACTATAGTTTAGGGCAATTAAAATCAAAAAGACACAGCCACCCCAAAGTCTGGGATGGCTCTGTTTACAAGAACCTCATATACGGTACAAGTTCAATATCGCAGAAAGTGAAAAATGGATAAAGAAGTTGTGGTACTTACGTACAATGCAATATCACTCAGCAATGAAATCTATGTCATCAGGCCCGTAGCAGCATAATGAGTGGACTAAGTACAATGAATCTAACTGAAATAAGTCACACAGAAAAAGAAACATCATAAGGTATCACTAATACACGGAATGTAAACTTGGCTACACAGGAACTGAATTCCAAAACAGAACAGGGTCTCAAATTTAGAAACCCAACTTATGCTTGCTTAAGGGGAAAGGTGAGTTGGGGTGCTGCATAAAACCAGAGATTGAAATGAGCACAGATAAAGTTGCTTAAGCCAAATATGGAATAGACAACAGCTACTCCTTGCTCAACGAAATGGACTCAACACGCCATATTCAACGCCTAGGAATATACCTGACTAGTAAGAATCATAAAACCTATGGATTTATATATCTCTGTAAGAGAATCAAGAGTGTGTACAGCTGCATTAAAGCAGTGAAAATCAGGTAAATAACATAATAAAAATAAATTTCTTAAACAAAACACAATGACAGTGAAATAGAGAGAAATACTTAAGTAATCATTCAAGGCTTCTGATGCAACCTGCATTTACCACATCTACACCCAGAGCTGGGTGACACATAAGGCTGGACACTTGGGGCTCATAAGATTGGTGAGGTTCGGTGAGCAAATGAAGACCTTTGAAGTCATATTGCATGGTACCCATTCCATGGGTCTCAACTCTCCAGGTTTAAGGTATTCTTCCTTCAGCTAAAACATGCATGTGGAACCCAGAGTATGATCAACCGTGTGATCGGGAGACGTGTTCCAATATGTGTCAGTTTTCGTCCCCTGGTACTCGGGTGCAACATTCCAGACGCTTTACTAACACTCTCCCGACTTGGAGAGTCAGTGCCTTTAACCTCCTGTTTGGCCCAGTTTGCAATTTCTGCGGAAGATGAACAGGAATAGGGAGAACCAATGACAGACTAGCTGGAGGTGTCTGGACGGGCAAATTTAACTCTCATTTCCCACCAGGAAGAGGAATTAACCAAAGGCTCAGCGTGCCGTGCCGGAACCAGATTAGGGCCTGAAGCCATCCTGCGGTGTTGCGGCCAGCTCACGAGAAAGCGAGTTGAAGAAAGGAGCTCAGGGGCACTGTAATTCACAAACCTGCAGAGTTATAAATGACAGCTATCGTCCAAAAATATACTGAAGTAAGGCTGCCAAGAGGACTTGAAAGCGGGGCAGAATTGCAGGAAACCGATTTCAGGAGGTAGACTGGAATTGCATTTAAAGCATAGGAAAAGAGGCAGAACGTCCACAATGATGCACTTGGCCAAAAAGGGCGTATGCGTTTTTTCCTGAATATATTCAGGAAAAAACGCATACGCCCTTTTTGGCCAACCAAGCAAGCTTGCAAAGGAAATCTGCACTACAATGAAGTCTCACTTCCCCCCGGTCAAAAGGGCCATCTGAAAAAAGTGTAAAATCCAGAAAGGCAGGACAGGCCATGGAGAACTGGGAGCCTTGTTATGCTGATGGGCGGGATGTAAATTGCCAACAGCCACTCGGGAGAAGTGTATGGTGTTTCCTGAAACATCTAAAAAACAAAGCAACAGAGCCTAGGGCACTTCCACTTATGGTCCTATAGCTTAGGGAAATTAAAATCAAAAGACACAGCCACCCCAAAGGTTGGGACGGCTCTGTTTACAAGAACCTGGTTTACGGTACAAGTTCAATATCGCAGAAAGTGAAAAATGGATAAAGAAGTTGTGGTACTTACGTACAATGCAGTATCACTCAGCAATGAAATCTATGTCATCAGGCCCGTAGCAGCATAATGAGTGGATTCAGGTACGATGATTCTAACTGAAATAAGTCACACAGGAAAAGAAACATCATCAGATATCACTAATACACGGAATGTAACCTTGGCTACACAGGAACTGAATTACAAAACAGAACAGGGTCTCAAATTTAGAAAACCAACTTATGCTTGCTTAAGGGGAAAGGTGAGTTGGGGTGCTGCATAAAACCAGAGATTGAAATGAGCACAGATAAAGTTCCTTACGCCAAATATGGAATAGACAAGAGCTACTCCTTGCTCAACGAAATGGACTCAACACCCCATATTAAATGCCTAAGAGTGTACCTGACTAGGAAGTATCTTAAAACCTATGGATTGCTATGTCTCTGAAAGAGAATCAAGTGTGTGTACAGGGGCATAAACGCAGCAGTGATAGGATTGGAGAGGTTCGGTGAGCAAATGAAGACCCTTTGAAGTCATATTGCATGGTACCCATTCCACGGGTCTCAACTCTCCAGGTTTAAGGTATTCTTCCTTCAGCTAAAACATGCATGTGGAACCCAGAGTATGATCAACCGTGTGATCGGGAGACGTGTTCCAATATGTGTCAGTTTTCGTCCCCTGGTACTCGGGTGCAACATGCCAGACGCTTTACTAACACTCTCCCGACTTGGAGAGTCAGTGCCTTTAACCTCCTGTTTGGCCCAGTTTGCAATTTCTGCGGAAGATGAACAGGAATAGGGAGAACCAATGACAGACTAGCTGGAGGTGTCTGGACGGGCAAATTTAACTCTCATTTCCCACCAGGAAGAGGAATTAACCAAAGGCTCAGCGTGCCGTGCCGGAACCAGATTAGGGCCTGAAGCCATCCTGCGGTGTTGCGGCCAGCTCACGAGAAAGCGAGTTGAAGAAAGGAGCTCAGGGGCACTGTAATTCACAAACCTGCAGAGTTATAAATGACAGCTATCGTCCAAAAATATACTGAAGTAAGGCTGCCAAGAGGACTTGAAAGCGGGGCAGAATTGCAGGAATCCGATTTCAGGAGGTAGACTGGAATTGCGTTTAAAGCATAGGAAAAGAGGCAGAACGTCCACAATGATGCACTTGGCCAAAAAGGGCGTATGCGTTTTTTCCTGAATATATTCAGGAAAAAACGCATACGCCCTTTTTGGCCAACCAAGCAAGCTTGCAAAGGAAATCTGCACTACAATGAAGTCTCACTTCCCCCCGGTCAAAAGGGCCATCTGAAAAAAGTGTAAAATCCAGAAAGGCAGGACAGGCCATGGAGAACTGGGAGCCTTGTTATGCTGATGGGCGGGATGTAAATTCCCAAGAGCCACTCGGGAGAAGTGTATGGTGTTTCCTGAAACATCTAAAAAACAAAGCAACAGAGCCTAGGGCACTTCCACTTATGGTCCTATAGCTTAGGGAAATTAAAATCAAAAGACACAGCCACCCCAAAGGTTGGGACGGCTCTGTTTACAAGAACCTGGTTTACGGTACAAGTTCAATATCGCAGAAAGTGAAAAATGGATAAAGAAGTTGTGGTACTTACGTACAATGCAGTATCACTCAGCAATGAAATCTATGTCATCAGGCCCGTAGCAGCATAATGAGTGGATTCAGGTACGATGATTCTAACTGAAATAAGTCACACAGGAAAAGAAACATCATCAGATATCACTAATACACGGAATGTAACCTTGGCTACACAGGAACTGAATTACAAAACAGAACAGGGTCTCAAATTTAGAAACCCAACTTATGCTTGCTTAAGGGGAAAGGTGAGTTGGGGTGCTGCATAAAACCAGAGATTGAAATGAGCACAGATAAAGTTCCTTAAGCCAAATATGGAATAGACAAGAGCTACTCCTTGCTCAACGAAATGGACTCAACACCCCATATTAAATGCCTAAGAGTGTACCTGACTAGGAAGTATCTTAAAACCTATGGATTGCTATGTCTCTGAAAGAGAATCAAGTGTGTGTACAGGGGCATAAACGCAGCAGTGATAGGATTGGAGAGGTTCGGTGAGCAAATGAAGACCCTTTGAAGTCATATTGCATGGTACCCATTCCACGGGTCTCAACTCTCCAGGTTTAAGGTATTCTTCCTTCAGCTAAAACATGCATGTGGAACCAGAGTATGATCAACCGTGTGATCGGGAGACGTGTTCCAATATGTCTCAGTTTTCGTCCCCTGGTACTCGGGTGCAACATTCCAGACGCTTTACTAACACTCTCCCAACTTGGAGAGTCAGTGCCTTTAACCTCCTGTTTGGCCCAGTTTGCAATTTCTGCGGAAGATGAACAGGAATAGGGAGAACCAATGAGAGACTAGCTGGAGGTGTCTGGACGGGCAAATTTAACTCTCATTTCCCACCAGGAAGAGGAATTAACCAAAGGCTCAGCGTGCCGTGCCGGAACCAGATTAGGGCCTGAAGCCATCCTGCGGTGTTGCGGCCAGCTCACGAGAAAGCGAGTTGAAGAAAGGAGCTCAGGGGCACTGTAATTCACAAACCTGCAGAGTTATAAATGACAGGTATCGTCCAAAAATATACTGAAGTAAGGCTGCCAAGAGGACTTGAAAGCGGGGCAGAATTGCAGGAAACCGATTTCAGGAGGTAGACTGGAATTGCATTTAAAGCATAGGAAAAGAGGCAGAACGTCCACAATGATGCACTTGGCCAAAAAGGGCGTATGCGTTTTTTCCTGAATATATTCAGGAAAAAACGCATACGCCCTTTTTGGCCAACCAAGCAAGCTTGCAAAGGAAATCTGCACTACAATGAAGTCTCACTTCCCCCCGGTCAAAAGGGCCATCTGAAAAAAGTGTAAAATCCAGAAAGGCAGGACAGGCCATGGAGAACTGGGAGCCTTGTTATGCTGATGGGCGGGATGTAAATTGCCAACAGCCACTCGGGAGAAGTGTATGGTGTTTCCTGAAACATCTAAAAAACAAAGCAACAGAGCCTAGGGCACTTCCACTTATGGTCCTATAGCTTAGGGAAATTAAAATCAAAAGACACAGCCACCCCAAAGGTTGGGACGGCTCTGTTTACAAGAACCTGGTTTACGGTACAAGTTCAATATCGCAGAAAGTGAAAAATGGATAAAGAAGTTGTGGTACTTACGTACAATGCAGTATCACTCAGCAATGAAATCTATGTCATCAGGCCCGTAGCAGCATAATGAGTGGATTCAGGTACGATGATTCTAACTGAAATAAGTCACACAGGAAAAGAAACATCATAAGATATCACTAATACACGGAATGTAACCTTGGCTACACAGGAACTGAATTACAAAACAGAACAGGGTCTCAAATTTAGAAACCCAACTTATGCTTGCTTAAGGGGAAAGGTGAGTTGGGGTGCTGCATAAAACCAGAGATTGAAATGAGCACAGATAAAGTTCCTTAAGCCAAATATGGAATAGACAAGAGCTACTCCTTGCTCAACGAAATGGACTCAACACCCCATATTAAATGCCTAAGAGTGTACCTGACTAGGAAGTATCTTAAAACCTATGGATTGCTATGTCTCTGAAAGAGAATCAAGTGTGTGTACAGGGGCATAAACGCAGCAGTGATAGGATTGGAGAGGTTCGGTGAGCAAATGAAGACCCTTTGAAGTCATATTGCATGGTACCCATTCCACGGGTCTCAACTCTCCAGGTTTAAGGTATTCTTCCTTCAGCTAAAACATGCATGTGGAACCAGAGTATGATCAACCGTGTGATCGGGAGACGTGTTCCAATATGTCTCAGTTTTCGTCCCCTGGTACTCGGGTGCAACATTCCAGACGCTTTACTAACACTCTCCCGACTTGGAGAGTCAGTGCCTTTAACCTCCTGTTTGGCCCAGTTTGCAATTTCTGCGGAAGATGAACAGGAATAGGGAGAACCAATGAGAGACTAGCTGGAGGTGTCTGGACGGGCAAATTTAACTCTCATTTCCCACCAGGAAGAGGAATTAACCAAAGGCTCAGCGTGCCGTGCCGGAACCAGATTAGGGCCTGAAGCCATCCTGCGGTGTTGCGGCCAGCTCACGAGAAAGCGAGTTGAAGAAAGGAGCTCAGGGGCACTGTAATTCACAAACCTGCAGAGTTATAAATGACAGCTATCGTCCAAAAATATACTGAAGTAAGGCTGCCAAGAGGACTTGAAAGCGGGGCAGAATTGCAGGAAACCGATTTCAGGAGGTAGACTGGAATTGCATTTAAAGCATAGGAAAAGAGGCAGAACGTCCACAATGATGCACTTGGCCAAAAAGGGCGTATGCGTTTTTTCCTGAATATATTCAGGAAAAAACGCATACGCCCTTTTTGGCCAACCAAGCAAGCTTGCAAAGGAAATCTGCACTACAATGAAGTCTCACTTCCCCCCGGTCAAAAGGGCCATCTGAAAAAAGTGTAAAATCCAGAAAGGCAGGACAGGCCATGGAGAACTGGGAGCCTTGTTATGCTGATGGGCGGGATGTCAATTGCCAACAGCCACTCGGGAGAAGTGTATGGTGTTTCCTGAAACATCTAAAAAACAAAGCAACAGAGCCTAGGGCACTTCCACTTATGGTCCTATAGCTTAGGGAAATTAAAATCAAAAGACACAGCCACCCCAAAGGTTGGGACGGCTCTGTTTACAAGAACCTGGTTTACGGTACAAGTTCAATATCGCAGAAAGTGAAAAATGGATAAAGAAGTTGTGGTACTTACGTACAATGCAGTATCACTCAGCAATGAAATCTATGTCATCAGGCCCGTAGCAGCATAATGAGTGGATTCAGGTACGATGATTCTAACTGAAATAAGTCACACAGGAAAAGAAACATCATAAGATATCACTAATACACGGAATGTAACCTTGGCTACACAGGAACTGAATTACAAAACAGAACAGGGTCTCAAATTTAGAAACCCAACTTATGCTTGCTTAAGGGGAAAGGTGAGTTGGGGTGCTGCATAAAACCAGAGATTGAAATGAGCACAGATAAAGTTCCTTAAGCCAAATATGGAATAGACAAGAGCTACTCCTTGCTCAACGAAATGGACTCAACACCCCATATTAAATGCTTAAGAGTGTACCTGACTAGGAAGTATCTTAAAACCTATGGATTGCTATGTCTCTGAAAGAGAATCAAGTGTGTGTACAGGGGCATAAACGCAGCAGTGATAGGATTGGAGAGGTTCGGTGAGCAAATGAAGACCCTTTGAAGTCATATTGCATGGTACCCATTCCACGGGTCTCAACTCTCCAGGTTGAAGGTATTCTTCCTTCAGCTAAAACATGCATGTGGAACCCAGAGTATGATCAACCGTGTGATCGGGAGACGTGTTCCAATATGTCTCAGTTTTCGTCCCCTGGTACTCGGGTGCAACATGCCAGACGCTTTACTAACACTCTCCCGACTTGGAGAGTCAGTGCCTTTAACCTCCTGTTTGGCCCAGTTTGCAATTTCTGCGGAAGATGAACAGGAATAGGGAGAACCAATGACAGACTAGCTGGAGGTGTCTGGACGGGCAAATTTAACTCTCATTTCCCACCAGGAAGAGGAATTAACCAAAGGCTCAGCGTGCCGTGCCGGAACCAGATTAGGGCCTGAAGCCATCCTGCGGTGTTGCGGCCAGCTCACGAGAAAGCGAGTTGAAGAAAGGAGCTCAGGGGCACTGTAATTCACAAACCTGCAGAGTTATAAATGACAGCTATCGTCCAAAAATATACTGAAGTAAGGCTGCCAAGAGGACTTGAAAGCGGGGCAGAATTGCAGGAAACCGATTTCAGGAGGTAGACTGGAATTGCATTTAAAGCATAGGAAAAGAGGCAGAACGTCCACAATGATGCACTTGGCCAAAAAGGGCGTATGCGTTTTTTCCTGAATATATTCAGGAAAAAACGCATACGCCCTTTTTGGCCAACCAAGCAAGCTTGCAAAGGAAATCTGCACTACAATGAAGTCTCACTTCCCCCCGGTCAAAAGGGCCATCTGAAAAAAGTGTAAAATCCAGAAAGGCAGGACAGGCCATGGAGAACTGGGAGCCTTGTTATGCTGATGGGCGGGATGTCAATTGCCAACAGCCACTCGGGAGAAGTGTATGGTGTTTCCTGAAACATCTAAAAAACAAAGCAACAGAGCCTAGGGCACTTCCACTTATGGTCCTATAGCTTAGGGAAATTAAAATCAAAAGACACAGCCACCCCAAAGGTTGGGACGGCTCTGTTTACAAGAACCTGGTTTACGGTACAAGTTCAATATCGCAGAAAGTGAAAAATGGATAAAGAAGTTGTGGTACTTACGTACAATGCAGTATCACTCAGCAATGAAATCTATGTCATCAGGCCCGTAGCAGCATAATGAGTGGATTCAGGTACGATGATTCTAACTGAAATAAGTCACACAGGAAAAGAAACATCATAAGATATCACTAATACACGGAATGTAACCTTGGCTACACAGGAACTGAATTACAAAACAGAACAGGGTCTCAAATTTAGAAACCCAACTTATGCTTGCTTAAGGGGAAAGGTGAGTTGGGGTGCTGCATAAAACCAGAGATTGAAATGAGCACAGATAAAGTTCCTTAAGCCAAATATGGAATAGACAAGAGCTACTCCTTGCTCAACGAAATGGACTCAACACCCCATATTAAATGCCTAAGAGTGTACCTGACTAGGAAGTATCTTAAAACCTATGGATTGCTATGTCTCTGAAAGAGAATCAAGTGTGTGTACAGGGGCATAAACGCAGCAGTGATAGGATTGGAGAGGTTCGGTGAGCAAATGAAGACCCTTTGAAGTCATATTGCATGGTACCCATTCCACGGGTCTCAACTCTCCAGGTTTAAGGTATTCTTCCTTCAGCTAAAACATGCATGTGGAACCCAGAGTATGATCAACCGTGTGATCGGGAGACGTGTTCCAATATGTCTCAGTTTTCGTCCCCTGGTACTCGGGTGCAACATTCCAGACGCTTTACTAACACTCTCCCGACTTGGAGAGTCAGTGCCTTTAACCTCCTGTTTGGCCCAGTTTGCAATTTCTGCGGAAGATGAACAGGAATAGGGAGAACCAATGACAGACTAGCTGGAGGTGTCTGGACGGGCAAATTTAACTCTCATTTCCCACCAGGAAGAGGAATTAACCAAAGGCTCAGCGTGCCGTGCCGGAACCAGATTAGGGCCTGAAGCCATCCTGCGGTGTTGCGGCCAGCTCACGAGAAAGCGAGTTGAAGAAAGGAGCTCAGGGGCACTGTAATTCACAAACCTGCAGAGTTATAAATGACAGCTATCGTCCAAAAATATACTGAAGTAAGGCTGCCAAGAGGACTTGAAAGCGGGGCAGAATTGCAGGAAACCGATTTCAGGAGGTAGACTGGAATTGCATTTAAAGCATAGGAAAAGAGGCAGAACGTCCACAATGATGCACTTGGCCAAAAAGGGCGTATGCGTTTTTTCCTGAATATATTCAGGAAAAAACGCATACGCCCTTTTTGGCCAACCAAGCAAGCTTGCAAAGGAAATCTGCACTACAATGAAGTCTCACTTCCCCCCGGTCAAAAGGGCCATCTGAAAAAAGTGTAAAATCCAGAAAGGCAGGACAGGCCATGGAGAACTGGGAGCCTTGTTATGCTGATGGGCGGGATGTAAATTGCCAACAGCCACTCGGGAGAAGTGTATGGTGTTTCCTGAAACATCTAAAAAACAAAGCAACAGAGCCTAGGGCACTTCCACTTATGGTCCTATAGCTTAGGGAAATTAAAATCAAAAGACACAGCCACCCCAAAGGTTGGGACGGCTCTGTTTACAAGAACCTGGTTTACGGTACAAGTTCAATATCGCAGAAAGTGAAAAATGGATAAAGAAGTTGTGGTACTTACGTACAAAGCAGTATCACTCAGCAATGAAATCTATGTCATCAGGCCCGTAGCAGCATAATGAGTGGATTCAGGTACGATGATACTAACTGAAATAAGTCACACAGGAAAAGAAACATCATAAGATATCACTAATACACGGAATGTAACCTTGGCTACACAGGAACTGAATTACAAAACAGAACAGGGTCTCAAATTTAGAAACCCAACTTATGCTTGCTTAAGGGGAAAGGTGAGTTGGGGTGCTGCATAAAACCAGAGATTGAAATGAGCACAGATAAAGTTCCTTAAGCCAAATATGGAATAGACAAGAGCTACTCCTTGCTCAATGAAATGGACTCAACACCCCATATTAAATGCCTAAGAGTGTACCTGACTAGGAAGTATCTTAAAACCTATGGATTGCTATGTCTCTGAAAGAGAATCAAGCGTGTGTACAGGGGCATAAACGCAGCAGTGATAGGATTGGAGAGGTTCGGTGAGCAAATGAAGACCCTTTGAAGTCATATTGCATGGTACCCATTCCACGGGTCTCAACTCTCCAGGTTTAAGGTATTCTTCCTTCAGCTAAAACATGCATGTGGAACCCAGAGTATGATCAACCGTGTGATCGGGAGACGTGTTCCAATATGTCTCAGTTTTCGTCCCCTGGTACTCGGGTGCAACATTCCAGACGCTTTACTAACACTCTCCCGACTTGGAGAGTCAGTGCCTTTAACCTCCTGTTTGGCCCAGTTTGCAATTTCTGCGGAAGATGAACAGGAATAGGGAGAACCAATGACAGACTAGCTGGAGGTGTCTGGACGGGCAAATTTAACTCTCATTTCCCACCAGGAAGAGGAATTAACCAAAGGCTCAGCGTGCCGTGCCGCAACCAGATTAGGGCCTGAAGCCATCCTGCGGTGTTGCGGCCAGCTCACGAGAAAGCGAGTTGAAGAAAGGAGCTCAGGGGCACTGTAATTCACAAACCTGCAGAGTTATAAATGACAGCTATCGTCCAAAAATATACTGAAGTAAGGCTGCCAAGAGGACTTGAAAGCGGGGCAGAATTGCAGGAAACCGATTTCAGGAGGTAGACTGGAATTGCATTTAAAGCATAGGAAAAGAGGCAGAACGTCCACAATGATGCACTTGGCCAAAAAGGGCGTATGCGTTTTTTCCTGAATATATTCAGGAAAAAACGCATACGCACTTTTTGGCCAACCAAGCAAGCTTGCAAAGGAAATCTGCACTACAATGAAGTCTCACTTCCCCCCGGTCAAAAGGGCCATCTGAAAAAAGTGTAAAATCCAGAAAGGCAGGACAGGCCATGGAGAACTGGGAGCCTTGTTATGCTGATGGGCGGGATGTCAATTGCCAACAGCCACTCGGGAGAAGTGTATGGTGTTTCCTGAAACATCTAAAAAACAAAGCAACAGAGCCTAGGACACTTCCACTTATGGTCCTATAGCTTAGGGAAATTAAAATCAAAAGACACAGCCACCCCAAAGGTTGGGACGGCTCTGTTTACAAGAACCTGGTTTACGGTACAAGTTCAATATCGCAGAAAGTGAAAAATGGATAAAGAAGTTGTGGTACTTACGTACAATGCAGTATCACTCAGCAATGAAATCTATGTCATCAGGCCCGTAGCAGCATAATGAGTGGATTCAGGTACGATGATTCTAACTGAAATAAGTCACACAGGAAAAGAAACATCATAAGATATCACTAATACACGGAATGTAACCTTGGCTACACAGGAACTGAATTACAAAACAGAACAGGGTCTCAAATTTAGAAACCCAACTTATGCTTGCTTAAGGGGAAAGGTGAGTTGGGGTGCTGCATAAAACCAGAGATTGAAATGAGCACAGATAAAGTTCCTTAAGCCAAATATGGAATAGACAAGAGCTACTCCTTGCTCAACGAAATGGACTCAACACCCCATATTAAATGCCTAAGAGTGTACCTGACTAGGAAGTATCTTAAAACCTATGGATTGCTATGTCTCTGAAAGAGAATCAAGTGTGTGTACAGGGACATAAACACAGCAGTGATAGGATTGGAGAGGTTCGGTGAGCAAATGAAGACCCTTTGAAGTCATATTGCATGGTACCCATTCCACGGGTCTCAACTCTCCAGGTTGAAGGTATTCTTCCTTCAGCTAAAACATGCATGTGGAACCCAGAGTATGATCAACCGTGTGATCGGGAGACGTGTTCCAATATGTCTCAGTTTTCGTCCCCTGGTACTCGGGTGCAACATTCCAGACGCTTTACTAACACTCTCCCGACTTGGAGAGTCAGTGCCTTTAACCTCCTGTTTGGCCCAGTTTGCAATTTCTGCGGAAGATGAACAGGAATAGGGAGAACCAATGACAGACTAGCTGGAGGTGTCTGGACGGGCAAATTTAACTCTCATTTCCCACCAGGAAGAGGAATTAACCAAAGGCTCAGCGTGCCGTGCCGGAACCAGATTAGGGCCTGAAGCCATCCTGCGGTGTTGCGGCCAGCTCACGAGAAAGCGAGTTGAAGAAAGGAGCTCAGGGGCACTGTAATTCACAAACCTGCAGAGTTATAAATGACAGCTATCGTCCAAAAATATACTGAAGTAAGGCTGCCAAGAGGACTTGAAAGCGGGGCAGAATTGCAGGAAACCGATTTCAGGAGGTAGACTGGAATTGCATTTAAAGCATAGGAAAAGAGGCAGAACGTCCACAATGATGCACTTGGCCAAAAAGGGCGTATGCGTTTTTTCCTGAATATATTCAGGAAAAAACGCATACGCCCTTTTTGGCCAACCAAGCAAGCTTGCAAAGGAAATCTGCACTACAATGAAGTCTCACTTCCCCCCGGTCAAAAGGGCCATCTGAAAAAAGTGTAAAATCCAGAAAGGCAGGACAGGCCATGGAGAACTGGGAGCCTTGTTATGCTGATGGGCGGGATGTCAATTGCCAACAGCCACTCGGGAGAAGTGTATGGTGTTTCCTGAAACATCTAAAAAACAAAGCAACAGAGCCTAGGGCACTTCCACTTATGGTCCTATAGCTTAGGGAAATTAAAATCAAAAGACACAGCCACCCCAAAGGTTGGGACGGCTCTGTTTACAAGAACCTGGTTTACGGTACAAGTTCAATATCGCAGAAAGTGAAAAATGGATAAAGAAGTTGTGGTACTTACGTACAATGCAGTATCACTCAGCAATGAAATCTATGTCATCAGGCCCGTAGCAGCATAATGAGTGGATTCAGGTACGATGATTCTAACTGAAATAAGTCACACAGAAAAAGAAACATCATAAGATATCACTAATACACGGAATGTAACCTTGGCTACACAGGAACTGAATTACAAAACAGAACAGGGTCTCAAATTTAGAAACCAAACTTATGCTTGCTTAAGGGGAAAGGTGAGTTGGGGTGCTGCATAAAACCAGAGATTGAAATGAGCACAGATAAAGTTCCTTAAGCCAAATATGGAATAGACAAGAGCTACTCCTTGCTCAACGAAATGGACTCAACACCCCATATTAAATGCCTAAGAGTGTACCTGACTAGGAAGTATCTTAAAACCTATGGATTGCTATGTCTCTGAAAGAGAATCAAGTGTGTGTACAGGGGCATAAACGCAGCAGTGATAGGATTGGAGAGGTTCGGTGAGCAAATGAAGACCCTTTGAAGTCATATTGCATGGTACCCATTCCACGGGTCTCAACTCTCCAGGTTTAAGGTATTCTTCCTTCAGCTAAAACATGCATGTGGAACCCAGAGTATGATCAACCGTGTGATCGGGAGACGTGTTCCAATATGTGTCAGTTTTCGTCCCCTGGTACTCGGGTGCAACATTCCAGACGCTTTACTAACACTCTCCCGACTTGGAGAGTCAGTGCCTTTAACCTCCTGTTTGGCCCAGTTTGCAATTTCTGCGGAAGATGAACAGGAATAGGGAGAACCAATGACAGACTAGCTGGAGGTGTCTGGACGGGCAAATTTAACTCTCATTTCCCACCAGGAAGAGGAATTAACCAAAGGCTCAGCGTGCCGTGCCGGAACCAGATTAGGGCCTGAAGCCATCCTGCGGTGTTGCGGCCAGCTCACGAGAAAGCGAGTTGAAGAAAGGAGCTCAGGGGCACTGTAATTCACAAACCTGCAGAGTTATAAATGACAGCTATCGTCCAAAAATATACTGAAGTAAGGCTGCCAAGAGGACTTGAAAGCGGGGCAGAATTGCAGGAAACCGATTTCAGGAGGTAGTTACTGGAATTGCATTTAAAGCATAGGAAAAGAGGCAGAACGTCCACAATGATGCACTTGGCCAAAAAGGGCGTATGCGTTTTTTCCTGAATATATTCAGGAAAAAACGCATACGCCCTTTTTGGCCAACCAAGCAAGCTTGCAAAGGAAATCTGCACTACAATGAAGTCTCACTTCCCCCCGGTCAAAAGGGCCATCTGAAAAAAGTGTAAAATCCAGAAAGGCAGGACAGGCCATGGAGAACTGGGAGCCTTGTTATGCTGATGGGCGGGATGTCAATTGCCAACAGCCACTCGGGAGAAGTGTATGGTGTTTCCTGAAACATCTAAAAAACAAAGCAACAGAGCCTAGGGCACTTCCACTTATGGTCCTATAGCTTAGGGAAATTAAAATCAAAAGACACAGCCACCCCAAAGGTTGGGACAGCTCTGTTTACAAGAACCTGGTTTACGGTACAAGTTCAATATCGCAGAAAGTGAAAAATGGATAAAGAAGTTGTGGTACTTACGTACAATGCAGTATCACTCAGCAATGAAATCTATGTCATCAGGCCCGTAGCAGCATAATGAGTGGATTCAGGTACGATGATTCTAACTGAAATAAGTCACACAGAAAAAGAAACATCATAAGATATCACTAATACACGGAATGTAAACTTGGCTACACAGGAACTGAATTACAAAACAGAACAGGGTCTCAAATTTAGAAAACCAACTTATGCTTGCTTAAGGGGAAAGGTGAGTTGGGGTGCTGCATAAAACCAGAGATTGAAATGAGCACAGATAAAGTTCCTTAAGCCAAATATGGAATAGACAAGAGCTACTCCTTGCTCAACGAAATGGACTCAACACCCCATATTAAATGCCTAAGAGTGTACCTGACTAGGAAGTATCTTAAAACCTATGGATTGCTATGTCTCTGAAAGAGAATCAAGTGTGTGTACAGGGGCATAAACGCAGCAGTGATAGGATTGGAGAGGTTCGGTGAGCAAATGAAGACCCTTTGAAGTCATATTGCATGGTACCCATTCCACGGGTCTCAACTCTCCAGGTTTAAGGTATTCTTCCTTCAGCTAAAACATGCATGTGGAACCCAGAGTATGATCAACCGTGTGATCGGGAGACGTGTTCCAATATGTCTCAGTTTTCGTCCCCTGGTACTCGGGTGCAACATGCCAGACGCTTTACTAACACTCTCCCGACTTGGAGAGTCAGTGCCTTTAACCTCCTGTTTGGCCCAGTTTGCAATTTCTGCGGAAGATGAACAGGAATAGGGAGAACCAATGACAGACTAGCTGGAGGTGTCTGGACGGGCAAATTTAACTCTCATTTCCCACCAGGAAGAGGAATTAACCAAAGGCTCAGCGTGCCGTGCCGGAACCAGATTAGGGCCTGAAGCCATCCTGCGGTGTTGCGGCCAGCTCACGAGAAAGCGAGTTGAAGAAAGGAGCTCAGGGGCACTGTAATTCACAAACCTGCAGAGTTATAAATGACAGCTATCGTCCAAAAATATACTGAAGTAAGGCTGCCAAGAGGACTTGAAAGCGGGGCAGAATTGCAGGAAACCGATTTCAGGAGGTAGACTGGAATTGCATTGAAAGCATAGGAAAAGAGGCAGAACGTCCACAATGATGCACTTGGCCAAAAAGGGCGTATGCGTTTTTTCCTGAATATATTCAGGAAAAAACGCATACGCCCTTATTGGCCAACCAAGCAAGCTTGCAAAGGAAATCTGCACTACAATGAAGTCTCACTTCCCCCCGGTCAAAAGGGCCATCTGAAAAAAGTGTAAAATCCAGAAAGGCAGGACAGACCATGGAGAACTGGGAGCCTTGTTATGCTGATGGGCGGGATGTAAATTGCCAACAGCCACTCGGGAGAAGTGTATGGTGTTTCCTGAAACATCTAAAAAACAAAGCAACAGAGCCTAGGGCACTTCCACTTATGGTCCTATAGCTTAGGGAAATTAAAATCAAAAGACACAGCCACCCCAAAGGTTGGGACGGCTCTGTTTACAAGAACCTGGTTTACGGTACAAGTTCAATATCGCAGAAAGTGAAAAATGGATAAAGAAGTTGTGGTACTTACGTACAATGCAGTATCACTCAGCAATGAAATCTATGTCATCAGGCCCGTAGCAGCATAATGAGTGGATTCAGGTACGATGATTCTAACTGAAATAAGTCACACAGGAAAAGAAACATCATAAGATATCACTAATACACGGAATGTAACCTTGGCTACACAGGAACTGAATTACAAAACAGAACAGGGTCTCAAATTTAGAAACCCAACTTATGCTTGCTTAAGGGGAAAGGTGAGTTGGGGTGCTGCATAAAACCAGAGATTGAAATGAGCACAGATAAAGTTCCTTAAGCCAAATATGGAATAGACAAGAGCTACTCCTTGCTCAACGAAATGGACTCAACACCCCATATTAAATGCCTAAGAGTGTACCTGACTAGGAAGTATCTTAAAACCTATGGATTGCTATGTCTCTGAAAGAGAATCAAGCGTGTGTACAGGGGCATAAACGCAGCAGTGATAGGATTGGAGAGGTTCGGTGAGCAAATGAAGACCCTTTGAAGTCATATTGCATGGTACCCATTCCACGGGTCTCAACTCTCCAGGTTTAAGGTATTCTTCCTTCAGCTAAAACATGCATGTGGAACCCAGAGTATGATCAACCGTGTGATCGGGAGACGTGTTCCAATATGTGTCAGTTTTCGTCCCCTGGTACTCGGGTGCAACATTCCAGACGCTTTACTAACACTCTCCCGACTTGGAGAGTCAGTGCCTTTAACCTCCTGTTTGGCCCAGTTTGCAATTTCTGCGGAAGATGAACAGGAATAGGGAGAACCAATGACAGACTAGCTGGAGGTGTCTGGACGGGCAAATTTAACTCTCATTTCCCACCAGGAAGAGGAATTAACCAAAGGCTCAGCGTGCCGTGCCGGAACCAGATTAGGGCCTGAAGCCATCCTGCGGTGTTGCGGCCAGCTCACGAGAAAGCGAGTTGAAGAAAGGAGCTCAGGGGCACTGTAATTCACAAACCTGCAGAGTTATAAATGACAGCTATCGTCCAAAAATATACTGAAGTAAGGCTGCCAAGAGGACTTGAAAGCGGGGCAGAATTGCAGGAAACCGATTTCAGGAGGTAGACTGGAATTGCATTTAAAGCATAGGAAAAGAGGCAGAACGTCCACAATGATGCACTTGGCCAAAAAGGGCGTATGCGTTTTTTCCTGAATATATTCAGGAAAAAACGCATACGCCCTTTTTGGCCAACCAAGCAAGCTTGCAAAGGAAATCTGCACTACAATGAAGTCTCACTTCCCCCCGGTCAAAAGGGCCATCTGAAAAAAGTGTAAAATCCAGAAAGGCAGGACAGGCTATGGAGAACTGGGAGCCTTGTTATGCTGATGGGCGGGATGTAAATTGCCAACAGCCACTCGGGAGAAGTGTATGGTGTTTCCTGAAACATCTAAAAAACAAAGCAACAGAGCCTAGGGCACTTCCACTTATGGTCCTATAGCTTAGGGAAATTAAAATCAAAAGACACAGCCACCCCAAAGGTTGGGACGGCTCTGTTTACAAGAACCTGGTTTACGGTACAAGTTCAATATCGCAGAAAGTGAAAAATGGATAAAGAAGTTGTGGTACTTACGTACAATGCAGTATCACTCAGCAATGAAATCTATGTCATCAGGCCCGTAGCAGCATAATGAGTGGATTCAGGTACGATGATTCTAACTGAAATAAGTCACACAGAAAAAGAAACATCATAAGATATCACTAATACACGGAATGTAACCTTGGCTACACAGGAACTGAATTACAAAACAGAACAGGGTCTCAAATTTAGAAACCCAACTTATGCTTGCTTAAGGGGAAAGGTGAGTTGGGGTGCTGCATAAAACCAGAGATTGAAATGAGCACAGATAAAGTTCCTTAAGCCAAATATGGAATAGACAAGAGCTACTCCTTGCTCAACGAAATGGACTCAACACCCCATATTAAATGCCTAAGAGTGTACCTGACTAGGAAGTATCTTAAAACCTATGGATTGCTATGTCTCTGAAAGAGAATCAAGTGTGTGTACAGGGGCATAAACGCAGCAGTGATAGGATTGGAGAGGTTCGGTGAGCAAATGAAGACCCTTTGAAGTCATATTGCATGGTACCCATTCCACGGGTCTCAACTCTCCAGGTTTAAGGTATTCTTCCTTCAGCTAAAACATGCATGTGGAACCCAGAGTATGATCAACCGTGTGATCGGGAGACGTGTTCCAATATGTCTCAGTTTTCGTCCCCTGGTACTCGGGTGCAACATGCCAGACGCTTTACTAACACTCTCCCGACTTGGAGAGTCAGTGCCTTTAACCTCCTGTTTGGCCCAGTTTGCAATTTCTGCGGAAGATGAACAGGAATAGGGAGAACCAATGACAGACTAGCTGGAGGTGTCTGGACGGGCAAATTTAACTCTCATTTCCCACCAGGAAGAGGAATTAACCAAAGGCTCAGCGTGCCGTGCCGGAACCAGATTAGGGCCTGAAGCCATCCTGCGGTGTTGCGGCCAGCTCACGAGAAAGCGAGTTGAAGAAAGGAGCTCAGGGGCACTGTAATTCACAAACCTGCAGAGTTATAAATGACAGCTATCGTCCAAAAATATACTGAAGTAAGGCTGCCAAGAGGACTTGAAAGCGGGGCAGAATTGCAGGAAACCGATTTCAGGAGGTAGACTGGAATTGCATTGAAAGCATAGGAAAAGAGGCAGAACGTCCACAATGATGCACTTGGCCAAAAAGGGCGTATGCGTTTTTTCCTGAATATATTCAGGAAAAAACGCATACGCCCTTTTTGGCCAACCAAGCAAGCTTGCAAAGGAAATCTGCACTACAATGAAGTCTCACTTCCCCCCGGTCAAAAGGGCCATCTGAAAAAAGTGTAAAATCCAGAAAGGCAGGACAGGCCATGGAGAACTGGGAGCCTTGTTATGCTGATGGGCGGGATGTCAATTGCCAACAGCCACTCGGGAGAAGTGTATGGTGTTTCCTGAAACATCTAAAAAACAAAGCAACAGAGCCTAGGGCACTTCCACTTATGGTCCTATAGCTTAGGGAAATTAAAATCAAAAGACACAGCCACCCCAAAGGTTGGGACAGCTCTGTTTACAAGAACCTGGTTTACGGTACAAGTTCAATATCGCAGAAAGTGAAAAATGGATAAAGAAGTTGTGGTACTTACGTACAATGCAGTATCACTCAACAATGAAATCTATGTCATCAGGCCCGTAGCAGCATAATGAGTGGATTCAGGTACGATGATTCTAACTGAAATAAGTCACACAGAAAAAGAAACATCATAAGATATCACTAATACACGGAATGTAAACTTGGCTACACAGGAACTGAATTACAAAACAGAACAGGGTCTCAAATTTAGAAAACCAACTTATGCTTGCTTAAGGGGAAAGGTGAGTTGGGGTGCTGCATAAAACCAGAGATTGAAATGAGCACAGATAAAGTTCCTTAAGCCAAATATGGAATAGACAAGAGCTACTCCTTGCTCAACGAAATGGACTCAACACCCCATATTAAATGCCTAAGAGTGTACCTGACTAGGAAGTATCTTAAAACCTATGGATTGCTATGTCTCTGAAAGAGAATCAAGTGTGTGTACAGGGGCATAAACGCAGCAGTGATAGGATTGGAGAGGTTCGGTGAGCAAATGAAGACCCTTTGAAGTCATATTGCATGGTACCCATTCCACGGGTCTCAACTCTCCAGGTTTAAGGTATTCTTCCTTCAGCTAAAACATGCATGTGGAACCCAGAGTATGATCAACCGTGTGATCGGGAGACGTGTTCCAATATGTCTCAGTTTTCGTCCCCTGGTACTCGGGTGCAACATGCCAGACGCTTTACTAACACTCTCCCGACTTGGAGAGTCAGTGCCTTTAACCTCCTGTTTGGCCCAGTTTGCAATTTCTGCGGAAGATGAACAGGAATAGGGAGAACCAATGACAGACTAGCTGGAGGTGTCTGGACGGGCAAATTTAACTCTCATTTCCCACCAGGAAGAGGAATTAACCAAAGGCTCAGCGTGCCGTGCCGGAACCAGATTAGGGCCTGAAGCCATCCTGCGGTGTTGCGGCCAGCTCACGAGAAAGCGAGTTGAAGAAAGGAGCTCAGGGGCACTGTAATTCACAAACCTGCAGAGTTATAAATGACAGCTATCGTCCAAAAATATACTGAAGTAAGGCTGCCAAGAGGACTTGAAAGCGGGGCAGAATTGCAGGAAACCGATTTCAGGAGGTAGACTGGAATTGCATTGAAAGCATAGGAAAAGAGGCAGAACGTCCACAATGATGCACTTGGCCAAAAAGGGCGTATGCGTTTTTTCCTGAATATATTCAGGAAAAAACGCATACGCCCTTATTGGCCAACCAAGCAAGCTTGCAAAGGAAATCTGCACTACAATGAAGTCTCACTTCCCCCCGGTCAAAAGGGCCATCTGAAAAAAGTGTAAAATCCAGAAAGGCAGGACAGACCATGGAGAACTGGGAGCCTTGTTATGCTGATGGGCGGGATGTCAATTGCCAACAGCCACTCGGGAGAAGTGTATGGTGTTTCCTGAAACATCTAAAAAACAAAGCAACAGAGCCTAGGGCACTTCCACTTATGGTCCTATAGCTTAGGGAAATTAAAATCAAAAGACACAGCCACCCCAAAGGTTGGGACGGCTCTGTTTACAAGAACCTGGTTTACGGTACAAGTTCAATATCGCAGAAAGTGAAAAATGGATAAAGAAGTTGTGGTACTTACGTACAATGCAGTATCACTCAGCAATGAAATCTATGTCATCAGGCCCGTAGCAGCATAATGAGTGGATTCAGGTACGATGATTCTAACTGAAATAAGTCACACAGGAAAAGAAACATCATAAGATATCACTAATACACGGAATGTAACCTTGGCTACACAGGAACTGAATTACAAAACAGAACAGGGTCTCAAATTTAGAAACCCAACTTATGCTTGCTTAAGGGGAAAGGTGAGTTGGGGTGCTGCATAAAACCAGAGATTGAAATGAGCACAGATAAAGTTCCTTAAGCCAAATATGGAATAGACAAGAGCTACTCCTTGCTCAACGAAATGGACTCAACACCCCATATTAAATGCCTAAGAGTGTACCTGACTAGGAAGTATCTTAAAACCTATGGATTGCTATGTCTCTGAAAGAGAATCAAGCGTGTGTACAGGGGCATAAACGCAGCAGTGATAGGATTGGAGAGGTTCGGTGAGCAAATGAAGACCCTTTGAAGTCATATTGCATGGTACCCATTCCACGGGTCTCAACTCTCCAGGTTTAAGGTATTCTTCCTTCAGCTAAAACATGCATGTGGAACCCAGAGTATGATCAACCGTGTGATCGGGAGACGTGTTCCAATATGTGTCAGTTTTCGTCCCCTGGTACTCGGGTGCAACATTCCAGACGCTTTACTAACACTCTCCCGACTTGGAGAGTCAGTGCCTTTAACCTCCTGTTTGGCCCAGTTTGCAATTTCTGCGGAAGATGAACAGGAATAGGGAGAACCAATGACAGACTAGCTGGAGGTGTCTGGACGGGCAAATTTAACTCTCATTTCCCACCAGGAAGAGGAATTAACCAAAGGCTCAGCGTGCCGTGCCGGAACCAGATTAGGGCCTGAAGCCATCCTGCGGTGTTGCGGCCAGCTCACGAGAAAGCGAGTTGAAGAAAGGAGCTCAGGGGCACTGTAATTCACAAACCTGCAGAGTTATAAATGACAGCTATCGTCCAAAAATATACTGAAGTAAGGCTGCCAAGAGGACTTGAAAGCGGGGCAGAATTGCAGGAAACCGATTTCAGGAGGTAGACTGGAATTGCATTTAAAGCATAGGAAAAGAGGCAGAACGTCCACAATGATGCACTTGGCCAAAAAGGGCGTATGCGTTTTTTCCTGAATATATTCAGGAAAAAACGCATACGCCCTTTTTGGCCAACCAAGCAAGCTTGCAAAGGAAATCTGCACTACAATGAAGTCTCACTTCCCCCCGGTCAAAAGGGCCATCTGAAAAAAGTGTAAAATCCAGAAAGGCAGGACAGGCTATGGAGAACTGGGAGCCTTGTTATGCTGATGGGCGGGATGTAAATTGCCAACAGCCACTCGGGAGAAGTGTATGGTGTTTCCTGAAACATCTAAAAAACAAAGCAACAGAGCCTAGGGCACTTCCACTTATGGTCCTATAGCTTAGGGAAATTAAAATCAAAAGACACAGCCACCCCAAAGGTTGGGACGGCTCTGTTTACAAGAACCTGGTTTACGGTACAAGTTCAATATCGCAGAAAGTGAAAAATGGATAAAGAAGTTGTGGTACTTACGTACAATGCAGTATCACTCAGCAATGAAATCTATGTCATCAGGCCCGTAGCAGCATAATGAGTGGATTCAGGTACGATGATTCTAACTGAAATAAGTCACACAGAAAAAGAAACATCATAAGATATCACTAATACACGGAATGTAACCTTGGCTACACAGGAACTGAATTACAAAACAGAACAGGGTCTCAAATTTAGAAACCCAACTTATGCTTGCTTAAGGGGAAAGGTGAGTTGGGGTGCTGCATAAAACCAGAGATTGAAATGAGCACAGATAAAGTTCCTTAAGCCAAATATGGAATAGACAAGAGCTACTCCTTGCTCAACGAAATGGACTCAACACCCCATATTAAATGCCTAAGAGTGTACCTGACTAGGAAGTATCTTAAAACCTATGGATTGCTATGTCTCTGAAAGAGAATCAAGTGTGTGTACAGGGGCATAAACGCAGCAGTGATAGGATTGGAGAGGTTCGGTGAGCAAATGAAGACCCTTTGAAGTCATATTGCATGGTACCCATTCCACGGGTCTCAACTCTCCAGGTTTAAGGTATTCTTCCTTCAGCTAAAACATGCATGTGGAACCCAGAGTATGATCAACCGTGTGATCGGGAGACGTGTTCCAATATGTCTCAGTTTTCGTCCCCTGGTACTCGGGTGCAACATGCCAGACGCTTTACTAACACTCTCCCGACTTGGAGAGTCAGTGCCTTTAACCTCCTGTTTGGCCCAGTTTGCAATTTCTGCGGAAGATGAACAGGAATAGGGAGAACCAATGACAGACTAGCTGGAGGTGTCTGGACGGGCAAATTTAACTCTCATTTCCCACCAGGAAGAGGAATTAACCAAAGGCTCAGCGTGCCGTGCCGGAACCAGATTAGGGCCTGAAGCCATCCTGCGGTGTTGCGGCCAGCTCACGAGAAAGCGAGTTGAAGAAAGGAGCTCAGGGGCACTGTAATTCACAAACCTGCAGAGTTATAAATGACAGCTATCGTCCAAAAATATACTGAAGTAAGGCTGCCAAGAGGACTTGAAAGCGGGGCAGAATTGCAGGAAACCGATTTCAGGAGGTAGACTGGAATTGCATTGAAAGCATAGGAAAAGAGGCAGAACGTCCACAATGATGCACTTGGCCAAAAAGGGCGTATGCGTTTTTTCCTGAATATATTCAGGAAAAAACGCATACGCCCTTTTTGGCCAACCAAGCAAGCTTGCAAAGGAAATCTGCACTACAATGAAGTCTCACTTCCCCCCGGTCAAAAGGGCCATCTGAAAAAAGTGTAAAATCCAGAAAGGCAGGACAGGCCATGGAGAACTGGGAGCCTTGTTATGCTGATGGGCGGGATGTCAATTGCCAACAGCCACTCGGGAGAAGTGTATGGTGTTTCCTGAAACATCTAAAAAACAAAGCAACAGAGCCTAGGGCACTTCCACTTATGGTCCTATAGCTTAGGGAAATTAAAATCAAAAGACACAGCCACCCCAAAGGTTGGGACGGCTCTGTTTACAAGAACCTGGTTTACGGTACAAGTTCAATATCGCAGAAAGTGAAAAATGGATAAAGAAGTTGTGGTACTTACGTACAATGCAGTATCACTCAGCAATGAAATCTATGTCATCAGGCCCGTAGCAGCATAATGAGTGGATTCAGGTACGATGATTCTAACTGAAATAAGTCACACAGGAAAAGAAACATCATAAGATATCACTAATACACGGAATGTAACCTTGGCTACACAGGAACTGAATTACAAAACAGAACAGGGTCTCAAATTTAGAAACCCAACTTATGCTTGCTTAAGGGGAAAGGTGAGTTGGGGTGCTGCATAAAACCAGAGATTGAAATGAGCACAGATAAAGTTCCTTAAGCCAAATATGGAATAGACAAGAGCTACTCCTTGCTCAACGAAATGGACTCAACACCCCATATTAAATGCCTAAGAGTGTACCTGACTAGGAAGTATCTTAAAACCTATGGATTGCTATGTCTCTGAAAGAGAATCAAGCGTGTGTACAGGGGCATAAACGCAGCAGTGATAGGATTGGAGAGGTTCGGTGAGCAAATGAAGACCCTTTGAAGTCATATTGCATGGTACCCATTCCACGGGTCTCAACTCTCCAGGTTTAAGGTATTCTTCCTTCAGCTAAAACATGCATGTGGAACCCAGAGTATGATCAACCGTGTGATCGGGAGACGTGTTCCAATATGTCTCAGTTTTCGTCCCCTGGTACTCGGGTGCAACATTCCAGACGCTTTACTAACACTCTCCCGACTTGGAGAGTCAGTGCCTTTAACCTCCTGTTTGGCCCAGTTTGCAATTTCTGCGGAAGATGAACAGGAATAGGGAGAACCAGTGAGAGACTAGCTGGAGGTGTCTGGACGGGCAAATTTAACTCTCATTTCCCACCAGGAAGAGGAATTAACCAAAGGCTCAGCGTGCCGTGCCGGAACCAGATTAGGGCCTGAAGCCATCCTGCGGTGTTGCGGCCAGCTCACGAGAAAGCGAGTTGAAGAAAGGAGCTCAGGGGCACTGTAATTCACAAACCTGCAGAGTTATAAATGACAGCTATCGTCCAAAAATATACTGAAGTAAGGCTGCCAAGAGGACTTGAAAGCGGGGCAGAATTGCAGGAAACCGATTTCAGGAGGTAGACTGGAATTGCATTTAAAGCATAGGAAAAGAGGCAGAACGTCCACAATGATGCACTTGGCCAAAAAGGGCGTATGCGTTTTTTCCTGAATATATTCAGGAAAAAACGCATACGCCCTTTTTGGCCAACCAAGCAAGCTTGCAAAGGAAATCTGCACTACAATGAAGTCTCACTTCCCCCCGGTCAAAAGGGCCATCTGAAAAAAGTGTAAAATCCAGAAAGGCAGGACAGGCTATGGAGAACTGGGAGCCTTGTTACGCTGATGGGCGGGATGTAAATTGCCAACAGCCACTCGGGAGAAGTGTATGGTGTTTCCTGAAACATCTAAAAAACAAAGCAACAGAGCCTAGGGCACTTCCACTTATGGTCCTATAGCTTAGGGAAATTAAAATCAAAAGACACAGCCACCCCAAAGGTTGGGACGGCTCTGTTTACAAGAACCTGGTTTACGGTACAAGTTCAATATCGCAGAAAGTGAAAAATGGATAAAGAAGTTGTGGTACTTACGTACAATGCAGTATCACTCAGCAATGAAATCTATGTCATCAGGCCCGTAGCAGCATAATGAGTGGATTCAGGTACGATGATTCTAACTGAAATAAGTCACACAGAAAAAGAAACATCATAAGATATCACTAATACACGGAATGTAACCTTGGCTACACAGGAACTGAATTACAAAACAGAACAGGGTCTCAAATTTAGAAACCCAACTTATGCTTGCTTAAGGGGAAAGGTGAGTTGGGGTGCTGCATAAAACCAGAGATTGAAATGAGCACAGATAAAGTTCCTTAAGCCAAATATGGAATAGACAAGAGCTACTCCTTGCTCAACGAAATGGACTCAACACCCCATATTAAATGCCTAAGAGTGTACCTGACTAGGAAGTATCTTAAAACCTATGGATTGCTATGTCTCTGAAAGAGAATCAAGTGTGTGTACAGGGGCATAAACGCAGCAGTGATAGGATTGGAGAGGTTCGGTGAGCAAATGAAGACCCTTTGAAGTCATATTGCATGGTACCCATTCCACGGGTCTCAACTCTCCAGGTTTAAGGTATTCTTCCTTCAGCTAAAACATGCATGTGGAACCCAGAGTATGATCAACCGTGTGATCGGGAGACGTGTTCCAATATGTCTCAGTTTTCGTCCCCTGGTACTCGGGTGCAACATGCCAGACGCTTTACTAACACTCTCCCGACTTGGAGAGTCAGTGCCTTTAACCTCCTGTTTGGCCCAGTTTGCAATTTCTGCGGAAGATGAACAGGAATAGGGAGAACCAATGACAGACTAGCTGGAGGTGTCTGGACGGGCAAATTTAACTCTCATTTCCCACCAGGAAGAGGAATTAACCAAAGGCTCAGCGTGCCGTGCCGGAACCAGATTAGGGCCTGAAGCCATCCTGCGGTGTTGCGGCCAGCTCACGAGAAAGCGAGTTGAAGAAAGGAGCTCAGGGGCACTGTAATTCACAAACCTGCAGAGTTATAAATGACAGCTATCGTCCAAAAATATACTGAAGTAAGGCTGCCAAGAGGACTTGAAAGCGGGGCAGAATTGCAGGAAACCGATTTCAGGAGGTAGACTGGAATTGCATTTAAAGCATAGGAAAAGAGGCAGAACGTCCACAATGATGCACTTGGCCAAAAAGGGCGTATGCGTTTTTTCCTGAATATATTCAGGAAAAAACGCATACGCCCTTTTTGGCCAACCAAGCAAGCTTGCAAAGGAAATCTGCACTACAATGAAGTCTCACTTCCCCCCGGTCAAAAGGGCCATCTGAAAAAAGTGTAAAATCCAGAAAGGCAGGACAGGCCATGGAGAACTGGGAGCCTTGTTATGCTGATGGGCGGGATGTCAATTGCCAACAGCCACTCGGGAGAAGTGTATGGTGTTTCCTGAAACATCTAAAAAACAAAGCAACAGAGCCTAGGGCACTTCCACTTATGGTCCTATAGCCTAGGGAAATTAAAATCAAAAAGACACAGCCACCCCAAAGGTTGGGACGGCTCTGTTTACAAGAACCTGGTTTACGGTACAAGTTCAATATCGCAGAAAGTGAAAAATGGATAAAGAAGTTGTGGTACTTACGTACAATGCAGTATCACTCAGCAATGAAATCTATGTCATCAGGCCCGTAGCAGCATAATGAGTGTATTCAGGTACGATGATTCTAACTGAAATAAGTCACACAGAAAAAGAAACATCATAAGATATCACTAATACACGGAATGTAAACTTGGCTACACAGGAACTGAATTACAAAACAGAACAGGGTCTCAAATTTAGAAGACCAACTTATGCTTGCTTAAGGGGAAAGGTGAGTTGGGGTGCTGCATAAAACCAGAGATTGAAATGAGCACAGATAAAGTTCCTTAAGCCAAATATGGAATAGACAAGAGCTACTCCTTGCTCAACGAAATGGACTCAACACCCCATATTAAATGCCTAAGAGTGTACCTGACTAGGAAGTATCTTAAAACCTATGGATTGCTATGTCTCTGAAAGAGAATCAAGTGTGTGTACAGGGGCATAAACGCAGCAGTGATAGGATTGGAGAGGTTCGGTGAGCAAATGAAGACCCTTTGAAGTCATATTGCATGGTACCCATTCCACGGGTCTCAACTCTCCAGGTTTAAGGTATTCTTCCTTCAGCTAAAACATGCATGTGGAACCCAGAGTATGATCAACCGTGTGATCGGGAGACGTGTTCCAATATGTCTCAGTTTTCGTCCCCTGGTACTCGGGTGCAACATTCCAGACGCTTTACTAACACTCTCCCGACTTGGAGAGTCAGTGCCTTTAACCTCCTGTTTGGCCCAGTTTGCAATTTCTGCGGAAGATGAACAGGAATAGGGAGAACCAATGAGAGACTAGCTGGAGGTGTCTGGACGGGCAAATTTAACTCTCATTTCCCACCAGGAAGAGGAATTAACCAAAGGCTCAGCGTGCCGTGCCGGAACCAGATTAGGGCCTGAAGCCATCCTGCGGTGTTGCGGCCAGCTCACGAGAAAGCGAGTTGAAGAAAGGAGCTCAGGGGCACTGTAATTCACAAACCTGCAGAGTTATAAATGACAGCTATCGTCCAAAAATATACTGAAGTAAGGCTGCCAAGAGGACTTGAAAGCGGGGCAGAATTGCAGGAAACCGATTTCAGGAGGTAGACTGGAATTGCATTTAAAGCATAGGAAAAGAGGCAGAACGTCCACAATGATGCACTTGGCCAAAAAGGGCGTATGCGTTTTTTCCTGAATATATTCAGGAAAAAACGCATACGCCCTTTTTGGCCAACCAAGCAAGCTTGCAAAGGAAATCTGCACTACAATGAAGTCTCACTTCCCCCCGGTCAAAAGGGCCATCTGAAAAAAGTGTAAAATCCAGAAAGGCAGGACAGGCCATGGAGAACTGGGAGCCTTGTTATGCTGATGGGCGGGATGTCAATTGCCAACAGCCACTCGGGAGAAGTGTATGGTGTTTCCTGAAACATCTAAAAAACAAAGCAACAGAGCCTAGGGCACTTCCACTTATGGTCCTATAGCTTAGGGAAATTAAAATCAAAAAGACACAGCCACCCCAAATGTTGGGACGGCTCTGTTTACAAGAACCTGGTTTACGGTACAAGTTCAATATCGCAGAAAGTGAAAAATGGATAAAGAAGTTGTGGTACTTACGTACAATGCAGTATCACTCAGCAATGAAATCTATGTCATCAGGCCCGTAGCAGCATAATGAGTGGATTCAGGTACGATGATTCTAACTGAAATAAGTCACACAGAAAAAGAAACATCATAAGATATCACTAATACACGGAATGTAAACTTGGCTACACAGGAACTGAATTACAAAACAGAACAGGGTCTCAAATTTAGAAACCCAACTTATGCTTGCTTAAGGGGAAAGGTGAGTTGGGGTGCTGCATAAAACCAGAGATTGAAATGAGCACAGATAAAGTTCCTTAAGCCAAATATGGAATAGACAAGAGCTACTCCTTGCTCAACGAAATGGACTCAACACCCCATATTAAATGCCTAAGAGTGTACCTGACTAGGAAGTATCTTAAAACCTATGGATTGCTATGTCTCTGAAAGAGAATCAAGTGTGTGTACAGGGGCATAAACGCAGCAGTGATAGGATTGGAGAGGTTCGGTGAGCAAATGAAGACCTTTGAAGTCATATTGCATGGTACCCATTCCACGGGTCTCAACTCTCCAGGTTTAAGGTATTCTTCCTTCAGCTAAAACATGCATGTGGAACCCAGAGTATGATCAACCGTGTGATCGGGAGACGTGTTCCAATATGTCTCAGTTTTCGTCCCCTGGTACTCGGGTGCAACATGCCAGACGCTTTACTAACACTCTCCCGACTTGGAGAGTCAGTGCCTTTAACCTCCTGTTTGGCCCAGTTTGCAATTTCTGCGGAAGATGAACAGGAATAGGGAGAACCAATGAGAGACTAGCTGGAGGTGTCTGGACGGGCAAATTTAACTCTCATTTCCCACCAGGAAGAGGAATTAACCAAAGGCTCAGCGTGCCGTGCCGGAACCAGATTAGGGCCTGAAGCCATCCTGCGGTGTTGCGGCCAGCTCACGAGAAAGCGAGTTGAAGAAAGGAGCTCAGGGGCACTGTAATTCACAAACCTGCAGAGTTATAAATGACAGCTATCGTCCAAAAATATACTGAAGTAAGGCTGCCAAGAGGACTTGAAAGCGGGGCAGAATTGCAGGAAACCGATTTCAGGAGGTAGACTGGAATTGCATTGAAAGCACAGGAAAAGAGGCAGAACGTCCACAATGATGCACTTGGCCAAAAAGGGCGTATGCGTTTTTTCCTGAATATATTCAGGAAAAAACGCATACGCCCTTTTTGGCCAACCAAGCAAGCTTGCAAAGGAAATCTGCACTACAATGAAGTCTCACTTCCCCCCGGTCAAAAGGGCCATCTGAAAAAAGTGTAAAATCCAGAAAGGCAGGACAGGCCATGGAGAACTGGGAGCCTTGTTATGCTGATGGGCGGGATGTCAATTGCCAACAGCCACTCGGGAGAAGTGTATGGTGTTTCCTGAAACATCTAAAAAACAAAGCAACAGAGCCTAGGGCACTTCCACTTATGGTCCTATAGCTTAGGGAAATTAAAATCAAAAGACACAGCCACCCCAAAGGTTGGGACGGCTCTGTTTACAAGAACCTGGTTTACGGTACAAGTTCAATATCGCAGAAAGTGAAAAATGGATAAAGAAGTTGTGGTACTTACGTACAATGCAGTATCACTCAGCAATGAAATCTATGTCATCAGGCCCGTAGCAGCATAACGAGTGGATTCAGGTACGATGATTCTAACTGAAATAAGTCACACAGAAAAAGAAACATCATAAGATATCACTAATACACGGAATGTAACCTTGGCTACACAGGAACTGAATTACAAAACAGAACAGGGTCTCAAATTTAGAAACCCAACTTATGCTTGCTTAAGGGGAAAGGTGAGTTGGGGTGCTGCATAAAACCAGAGATTGAAATGAGCACAGATAAAGTTCCTTAAGCCAAATATGGAATAGACAAGAGCTACTCCTTGCTCAACGAAATGGACTCAACACCCCATATTAAATGCCTAAGAGTGTACCTGACTAGGAAGTATCTTAAAACCTATGGACTGCTATGTCTCTGAAAGAGAATCAAGTGTGTGTACAGGGGCATAAACGCAGCAGTGATAGGATTGGAGAGGTTCGGTGAGCAAATGAAGACCTTTGAAGTCATATTGCATGGTACCCATTCCACGGGTCTCAACTCTCCAGGTTTAAGGTATTCTTCCTTCAGCTAAAACATGCATGTGGAACCCAGAGTATGATCAACCGTGTGATCGGGAGACGTGTTCCAATATGTCTCAGTTTTCGTCCCCTGGTACTCGGGTGCAACATGCCAGACGCTTTACTAACACTCTCCCGACTTGGAGAGTCAGTGCCTTTAACCTCCTGTTTGGCCCAGTTTGCAATTTCTGCGGAAGATGAACAGGAATAGGGAGAACCAATGAGAGACTAGCTGGAGGTGTCTGGACGGGCAAATTTAACTCTCATTTCCCACCAGGAAGAGGAATTAACCAAAGGCTCAGCGTGCCGTGCCGGAACCAGATTAGGGCCTGAAGCCATCCTGCGGTGTTGCGGCCAGCTCACGAGAAAGCGAGTTGAAGAAAGGAGCTCAGGGGCACTGTAATTCACAAACCTGCAGAGTTATAAATGACAGCTATCGTCCAAAAATATACTGAAGTAAGGCTGCCAAGAGGACTTGAAAGCGGGGCAGAATTGCAGGAAACCGATTTCAGGAGGTAGACTGGAATTGCATTTAAAGCATAGGAAAAGAGGCAGAACGTCCACAATGATGCACTTGGCCAAAAAGGGCGTATGCGTTTTTTCCTGAATATATTCAGGAAAAAACGCATACGCCCTTTTTGGCCAACCAAGCAAGCTTGCAAAGGAAATCTGCACTACAATGAAGTCTCACTTCCCCCCGGTCAAAAGGGCCATCTGAAAAAAGTGTAAAATCCAGAAAGGCAGGACAGGCCGTGGAGAACTGGGAGCCTTGTTATGCTGATGGGCGGGATGTCAATTGCCAACACCCACTCGGGAGAAGTGTATGGTGTTTCCTGAAACATCTAAAAAACAAAGCAACAGAGCCTAGGACACTTCCACATATGGTCCTATAGCTTAGGGAAATTAAAATCAAAAAGACACAGCCACCCAAAGGTTGGGACGGCTCTGTTTACAAGAACCTGGTTTACGGTACAAGTTCAATATCGCAGAAAGTGAAAAATGGATAAAGAAGTTGTGGTACTTACGTACAATGCAGTATCACTCAGCAATGAAATCTATGTCATCAGGCCCGTAGCAGCATAATGAGTGGATTCAGGTACGATGATTCTAACTGAAATAAGTCACACAGAAAAAGAAACATCATAAGATATCACTAATACACGGAATGTAAACTTGGCTACACAGGAACTGAATTACAAAACAGAACAGGGTCTCAAATTTAGAAACCCAACTTATGCTTGCTTAAGGGGAAAGGTGAGTTGGGGTGCTGCATAAAACCAGAGATTGAAATGAGCACAGATAAAGTTCCTTAAGCCAAATATGGAATAGACAAGAGCTACTCCTTGCTCAACGAAATGGACTCAACACCCCATATTAAATGCCTAAGAGTGTACCTGACTAGGAAGTATCTTAAAACCTATGGATTGCTATGTCTCTGAAAGAGAATCAAGTGTGTGTACAGGGGCATAAACGCAGCAGTGATAGGATTGGAGAGGTTCGGTGAGCAAATGAAGACCCTTTGAAGTCATATTGCATGGTACCCATTCCACGGGTCTCAACTCTCCAGGTTTAAGGTATTCTTCCTTCAGCTAAAACATGCATGTGGAACCCAGAGTATGATCAACCGTGTGATCGGGAGACGTGTTCCAATATGTCTCAGTTTTCGTCCCCTGGTACTCGGGTGCAACATGCCAGACGCTTTACTAACACTCTCCCGACTTGGAGAGTCAGTGCCTTTAACCTCCTGTTTGGCCCAGTTTGCAATTTCTGCGGAAGATGAACAGGAATAGGGAGAACCAATGAGAGACTAGCTGGAGGTGTCTGGACGGGCAAATTTAACTCTCATTTCCCACCAGGAAGAGGAATTAACCAAAGGCTCAGCGTGCCGTGCCGCAACCAGATTAGGGCCTGAAGCCATCCTGCGGTGTTGCGGCCAGCTCACGAGAAAGCGAGTTGAAGAAAGGAGCTCAGGGGCACTGTAATTCACAAACCTGCAGAGTTATAAATGACAGCTATCGTCCAAAAATATACTGAAGTAAGGCTGCCAAGAGGACTTGAAAGCGGGGCAGAATTGCAGGAAACCGATTTCAGGAGGTAGACTGGAATTGCATTTAAAGCATAGGAAAAGAGGCAGAACGTCCACAATGATGCACTTGGCCAAAAAGGGCGTATGCGTTTTTTCCTGAATATATTCAGGAAAAAACGCATACGCCCTTTTTGGCCAACCAAGCAAGCTTGCAAAGGAAATCTGCACTACAATGAAGTCTCACTTCCCCCCGGTCAAAAGGGCCATCTGAAAAAAGTGTAAAATCCAGAAAGGCAGGACAGGCCGTGGAGAACTGGGAGCCTTGTTATGCTGATGGGCGGGATGTAAATTGCCAACAGCCACTTGGGAGAAGTGTATGGTGTTTCCTGAAACATCTAAAAAACAAAGCAACAGAGCCTAGGGCACTTCCACTTATGGTCCTATAGCTTAGGGAAATTAAAATCAAAAGACACAGCCACCCCAAAGGTTGGGACGGCTCTGTTTACAAGAACCTGGTTTACGGTACAAGTTCAATATCGCAGAAAGTGAAAAATGGATAAAGAAGTTGTGGTACTTACGTACAATGCAGTATCACTCAGCAATGAAATCTATGTCATCAGGCCCGTAGCAGCATAATGAGTGGATTCAGGTACGATGATTCTAACTGAAATAAGTCACACAGGAAAAGAAACATCATAAGATATCACTAATACACGGAATGTAACCTTGGCTACACAGGAACTGAATTACAAAACAGAACAGGGTCTCAAATTTAGAAACCCAACTTATGCTTGCTTAAGGGGAAAGGTGAGTTGGGGTGCTGCATAAAACCAGAGATTGAAATGAGCACAGATAAAGTTCCTTAAGCCAAATATGGAATAGACAAGAGCTACTCCTTGCTCAACGAAATGGACTCAACACCCCATATTAAATGCCTAAGAGTGTACCTGACTAGGAAGTATCTTAAAACCTATGGATTGCTATGTCTCTGAAAGAGAATCAAGTGTGTGTACAGGGGCATAAACGCAGCAGTGATAGGATTGGAGAGGTTCGGTGAGCAAATGAAGACCCTTTGAAGTCATATTGCATGGTACCCATTCCACGGGTCTCAACTCTCCAGGTTTAAGGTATTCTTCCTTCAGCTAAAACATGCATGTGGAACCCAGAGTATGATCAACCGTGTGATCGGGAGACGTGTTCCAATATGTCTCAGTTTTCGTCCCCTGGTACTCGGGTGCAACATGCCAGACGCTTTACTAACACTCTCCCGACTTGGAGAGTCAGTGCCTTTAACCTCCTGTTTGGCCCAGTTTGCAATTTCTGCGGAAGATGAACAGGAATAGGGAGAACCAATGAGAGACTAGCTGGAGGTGTCTGGACGGGCAAATTTAACTCTCATTTCCCACCAGGAAGAGGAATTAACCAAAGGCTCAGCGTGCCGTGCCGCAACCAGATTAGGGCCTGAAGCCATCCTGCGGTGTTGCGGCCAGCTCACGAGAAAGCGAGTTGAAGAAAGGAGCTCAGGGGCACTGTAATTCACAAACCTGCAGAGTTATAAATGACAGCTATCGTCCAAAAATATACTGAAGTAAGGCTGCCAAGAGGACTTGAAAGCGGGGCAGAATTGCAGGAAACCGATTTCAGGAGGTAGACTGGAATTGCATTTAAAGCATAGGAAAAGAGGCAGAACGTCCACAATGATGCACTTGGCCAAAAAGGGCGTATGCGTTTTTTCGTGAATATATTCAGGAAAAAACGCATACGCCCTTTTTGGCCAACCAAGCAAGCTTGCAAAGGAAATCTGCACTACAATGAAGTCTCACTTCCCCCCGGTCAAAAGGGCCATCTGAAAAAAGTGTAAAATCCAGAAAGGCAGGACAGGCCATGGAGAACTGGGAGCCTTGTTATGCTGATGGGCGGGATGTAAATTGCCAACAGCCACTTGGGAGAAGTGTATGGTGTTTCCTGAAACATCTAAAAAACAAAGCAACAGAGCCTAGGGCACTTCCACTTATGGTCCTATAGCTTAGGGAAATTAAAATCAAAAGACACAGCCACCCCAAAGGTTGGGACGGCTCTGTTTACAAGAACCTGGTTTACGGTACAAGTTCAATATCGCAGAAAGTGAAAAATGGATAAAGAAGTTGTGGTACTTACGTACAATGCAGTATCACTCAGCAATGAAATCTATGTCATCAGGCCCGTAGCAGCATAATGAGTGGATTCAGGTACGATGATTCTAACTGAAATAAGTCACACAGGAAAAGAAACATCATAAGATATCACTAATACACGGAATGTAACCTTGGCTACACAGGAACTGAATTACAAAACAGAACAGGGTCTCAAATTTAGAAACCCAACTTATGCTTGCTTAAGGGGAAAGGTGAGTTGGGGTGCTGCATAAAACCAGAGATTGAAATGAGCACAGATAAAGTTCCTTAAGCCAAATATGGAATAGACAAGAGCTACTCCTTGCTCAACGAAATGGACTCAACACCCCATATTAAATGCCTAAGAGTGTACCTGACTAGGAAGTATCTTAAAACCTATGGATTGTTATGTCTCTGAAAGAGAATCAAGTGTGTGTACAGGGGCATAAACGCAGCAGTGATAGGATTGGAGAGGTTCGGTGAGCAAATGAAGACCCTTTGAAGTCATATTGCATGGTACCCATTCCACGGGTCTCAACTCTCCAGGTTTAAGGTATTCTTCCTTCAGCTAAAACATGCATGTGGAACCCAGAGTATGATCAACCGTGTGATCGGGAGACGTGTTCCAATATGTCTCAGTTTTCGTCCCCTGGTACTCGGGTGCAACATGCCAGACGCTTTACTAACACTCTCCCGACTTGGAGAGTCAGTGCCTTTAACCTCCTGTTTGGCCCAGTTTGCAATTTCTGCGGAAGATGAACAGGAATAGGGAGAACCAATGAGAGACTAGCTGGAGGTGTCTGGACGGGCAAATTTAACTCTCATTTCCCACCAGGAAGAGGAATTAACCAAAGGCTCAGCGTGCCGTGCCGCAACCAGATTAGGGCCTGAAGCCATCCTGCGGTGTTGCGGCCAGCTCACGAGAAAGCGAGTTGAAGAAAGGAGCTCAGGGGCACTGTAATTCACAAACCTGCAGAGTTATAAATGACAGCTATCGTCCAAAAATATACTGAAGTAAGGCTGCCAAGAGGACTTGAAAGCGGGGCAGAATTGCAGGAAACCGATTTCAGGAGGTAGACTGGAATTGCATTTAAAGCATAGGAAAAGAGGCAGAACGTCCACAATGATGCACTTGGCCAAAAAGGGCGTATGCGTTTTTTCCTGAATATATTCAGGAAAAAACGCATACGCCCTTTTTGGCCAACCAAGCAAGCTTGCAAAGGAAATCTGCACTACAATGAAGTCTCACTTCCCCCCGGTCAAAAGGGCCATCTGAAAAAAGTGTAAAATCCAGAAAGGCAGGACAGGCCATGGAGAACTGGGAGCCTTGTTATGCTGATGGGCGGGATGTCAATTGCCAACAGCCACTCGGGAGAAGTGTATGGTGTTTCCTGAAACATCTAAAAAACAAAGCAACAGAGCCTAGGGCACTTCCACTTATGGTAATATAGCTTAGGGAAATTAAAATCAAAAAGACACAGCCACCCCAAAGGTTGGGACGGCTCTGTTTACAAGAACCTGGTTTACGGTACAAGTTCAATATCGCAGAAAGTGAAAAATGGATAAAGAAGTTGTGGTACTTACGTACAATGCAGTATCACTCAGCAATGAAATCTATGTCATCAGGCCCGTAGCAGCATAATGAGTGGATTCAGGTACGATGATTCTAACTGAAATAAGTCACACAGGAAAAGAAACATCATAAGATATCACTAATACACGGAATGTAACCTTGGCTACACAGGAACTGAATTACAAAACAGAACAGGGTCTCAAATTTAGAAACCCAACTTATGCTTGCTTAAGGGGAAAGGTGAGTTGGGGTGCTGCATAAAACCAGAGATTGAAATGAGCACAGATAAAGTTCCTTAAGCCAAATATGGAATAGACAAGAGCTACTCCTTGCTCAACGAAATGGACTCAACACCCCATATTAAATGCCTAAGAGTGTACCTGACTAGGAAGTATCTTAAAACCTATGGATTGCTATGTCTCTGAAAGAGAATCAAGTGTGTGTACAGGGGCATAAACGCAGCAGTGATAGGATTGGAGAGGTTCGGTGAGCAAATGAAGACCCTTTGAAGTCATATTGCATGGTACCCATTCCACGGGTCTCAACTCTCCAGGTTTAAGGTATTCTTCCTTCAGCTAAAACATGCATGTGGAACCCAGAGTATGATCAACCGTGTGATCGGGAGACGTGTTCCAATATGTCTCAGTTTTCGTCCCCTGGTACTCGGGTGCAACATGCCAGACGCTTTACTAACACTCTCCCGACTTGGAGAGTCAGTGCCTTTAACCTCCTGTTTGGCCCAGTTTGCAATTTCTGCGGAAGATGAACAGGAATAGGGAGAACCAATGACAGACTAGCTGGAGGTGTCTGGACGGGCAAATTTAACTCTCATTTCCCACCAGGAAGAGGAATTAACCAAAGGCTCAGCGTGCCGTGCCGGAACCAGATTAGGGCCTGAAGCCATCCTGCGGTGTTGCGGCCAGCTCACGAGAAAGCGAGTTGAAGAAAGGAGCTCGGGGCACTGTAATTCACAAACCTGCAGAGTTATAAATGACAGCTATCGTCCAAAAATATACTGAAGTAAGGCTGCCAAGAGGACTTGAAAGCGGGGCAGAATTGCAGGAAACCGATTTCAGGAGGTAGACTGGAATTGCATTGAAAGCATAGGAAAAGAGGCAGAACGTCCACAATGATGCACTTGGCCAAAAAGGGCGTATGCGTTTTTTCCTGAATATATTCAGGAAAAAACGCATACGCCCTTTTTGGCCAACCAAGCAAGCTTGCAAAGGAAATCTGCACTACAATGAAGTCTCACTTCCCCCCGGTCAAAAGGGCCATCTGAAAAAAGTGTAAAATCCAGAAAGGCAGGACAGGCCATGGAGAACTGGGAGCCTTGTTATGCTGATGGGCGGGATGTAAATTGCCAACAGCCACTCGGGAGAAGTGTATGGTGTTTCCTGAAACATCTAAAAAACAAAGCAACAGAGCCTAGGGCACTTCCACTTATGGTCCTATAGCTTAGGGAAATTAAAATCAAAAAGACACAGCCACCCCAAAGGTTGGGACGGCTCTGTTTACAAGAACCTGGTTTACGGTACAAGTTCAATATCGCAGAAAGTGAAAAATGGATAAAGAAGTTGTGGTACTTACGTACAATGCAGTATCACTCAGCAATGAAAACTATGTCATCAGGCCCGTAGCAGCATAATGAGTGGATTCAGGTACGATGATTCTAACTGAAATAAGTCACACAGGAAAAGAAACATCATCAGATATCACTAATACACGGAATGTAACCTTGGCTACACAGGAACTGAATTACAAAACAGAACAGGGTCTCAAATTTAGAAAACCAACTTATGCTTGCTTAAGGGGAAAGGTGAGTTGGGGTGCTGCATAAAACCAGAGATTGAAATGAGCACAGATAAAGTTCCTTAAGCCAAATATGGAATAGACAAGAGCTACTCCTTGCTCAACGAAATGGACTCAACACCCCATATTAAATGCCTAAGAGTGTACCTGACTAGGAAGTATCTTAAAACCTATGGATTGCTATGTCTCTGAAAGAGAATCAAGTGTGTGTACAGGGGCATAAACGCAGCAGTGATAGGATTGGAGAGGTTCGGTGAGCAAATGAAGACCCTTTGAAGTCATATTGCATGGTACCCATTCCACGGGTCTCAACTCTCCAGGTTTAAGGTATTCTTCCTTCAGCTAAAACATGCATGTGGAACCCAGAGTATGATCAACCGTGTGATCGGGAGACGTGTTCCAATATGTGTCAGTTTTCGTCCCCTGGTACTCGGGTGCAACATTCCAGACGCTTTACTAACACTCTCCCGACTTGGAGAGTCAGTGCCTTTAACCTCCTGTTTGGCCCAGTTTGCAATTTCTGCGGAAGATGAACAGGAATAGGGAGAACCAATGACAGACTAGCTGGAGGTGTTGGACGGGCAAATTTAACTCTCATTTCCCACCAGGAAGAGGAATTAACCAAAGGCTCAGCGTGCCGTACCGGAACCAGATTAGGGCCTGAAGCCATCCTGCGGTGTTGCGGCCAGCTCACGAGAAAGCGAGTTGAAGAAAGGAGCTCAGGGGCACTGTAATTCACAAACCTGCAGAGTTATAAATGACAGCTATCGTCCAAAAATATACTGAAGTAAGGCTGCCAAGAGGACTTGAAAGCGGGGCAGAATTGCAGGAAACCGATTTCAGGAGGAAGACTGGAATTGCATTTAAAGCATAGGAAAAGAGGCAGAACGTCCACAATGATGCACTTGGCCAAAAAGGGCGTATGCGTTTTTTCCTGAATATATTCAGGAAAAAACGCATACGCCCTTTTTGGCCAACCAAGCAAGCTTGCAAAGGAAATCTGCACTACAATGAAGTCTCACTTCCCCCCGGTCAAAAGGGCCATCTGAAAAAAGTGTAAAATCCAGAAAGGCAGGACAGGCCATGGAGAACTGGGAGCCTTGTTATGCTGATGGGCGGGATGTCAATTGCCAACAGCCACTCGGGAGAAGTGTATGGTGTTTCCTGAAACATCTAAAAAACAAAGCAACAGAGCCTAGGGCACTTCCACTTATGGTAATATAGCTTAGGGAAATTAAAATCAAAAAGACACAGCCACCCCAAAGGTTGGGACAGCTCTGTTTACAAGAACCTGGTTTACGGTACAAGTTCAATATCGCAGAAAGTGAAAAATGGATAAAGAAGTTGTGGTACTTACGTACAATGCAGTATCACTCAGCAATGAAATCTATGTCATCAGGCCCGTAGCAGCATAATGAGTGGATTCAGGTACGATGATTCTAACTGAAATAAGTCACACAGGAAAAGAAACATCATAAGATATCACTAATACACGGAATGTAACCTTGGCTACACAGGAACTGAATTACAAAACAGAACAGGGTCTCAAATTTAGAAACCCAACTTATGCTTGCTTAAGGGGAAAGGTGAGTTGGGGTGCTGCATAAAACCAGAGATTGAAATGAGCACAGATAAAGTTCCTTAAGCCAAATATGGAATAGACAGGAGCTACTCCTTGCTCAACGAAATGGACTCAACACCCCATATTAAATGCCTAAGAGTGTACCTGACTAGGAAGTATCTTAAAACCTATGGATTGCTATGTCTCTGAAAGAGAATCAAGTGTGTGTACAGGGGCATAAACGCAGCAGTGATAGGATTGGAGAGGTTCGGTGAGCAAATGAAGACCCTTTGAAGTCATATTGCATGGTACCCATTCCACGGGTCTCAACTCTCCAGGTTTAAGGTATTCTTCCTTCAGCTAAAACATGCATGTGGAACCCAGAGTATGATCAACCGTGTGATCGGGAGACGTGTTCCAATATGTCTCAGTTTTCGTCCCCTGGTACTCGGGTGCAACATGCCAGACGCTTTACTAACACTCTCCCGACTTGGAGAGTCAGTGCCTTTAACCTCCTGTTTGGCCCAGTTTGCAATTTCTGCGGAAGATGAACAGGAATAGGGAGAACCAATGACAGACTAGCTGGAGGTGTCTGGACGGGCAAATTTAACTCTCATTTCCCACCAGGAAGAGGAATTAACCAAAGGCTCAGCGTGCCGTGCCGGAACCAGATTAGGGCCTGAAGCCATCCTGCGGTGTTGCGGCCAGCTCACGAGAAAGCGAGTTGAAGAAAGGAGCTCAGGGGCACTGTAATTCACAAACCTGCAGAGTTATAAATGACAGCTATCGTCCAAAAATATACTGAAGTAAGGCTGCCAAGAGGACTTGAAAGCGGGGCAGAATTGCAGGAAACCGATTTCAGGAGGTAGACTGGAATTGCATTGAAAGCATAGGAAAAGAGGCAGAACGTCCACAATGATGCACTTGGCCAAAAAGGGCGTATGCGTTTTTTCCTGAATATATTCAGGAAAAAACGCATACGCCCTTTTTGGCCAACCAAGCAAGCTTGCAAAGGAAATCTGCACTACAATGAAGTCTCACTTCCCCCCGGTCAAAAGGGCCATCTGAAAAAAGTGTAAAATCCAGAAAGGCAGGACAGGCCATGGAGAACTGGGAGCCTTGTTATGCTGATGGGCGGGATGTAAATTGCCAACAGCCACTCGGGAGAAGTGTATGGTGTTTCCTGAAACATCTAAAAAACAAAGCAACAGAGCCTAGGGCACTTCCACTTATGGTAATATAGCTTAGGGAAATTAAAATCAAAAGACACAGCCACCCCAAAGGTTGGGACAGCTCTGTTTACAAGAACCTGGTTTACGGTACAAGTTCAATATCGCAGAAAGTGAAAAATGGATAAAGAAGTTGTGGTACTTACGTACAATGCAGTATCACTCAGCAATGAAATCTATGTCATCAGGCCCGTAGCAGCATAATGAGTGGATTCAGGTACGATGATTCTAACTGAAATAAGTCACACAGGAAAAGAAACATCATAAGATATCACTAATACACGGAATGTAACCTTGGCTACACAGGAACTGAATTACAAAACAGAACAGGGTCTCAAATTTAGAAAACCAACTTATGCTTGCTTAAGGGGAAAGGTGAGTTGGGGTGCTGCATAAAACCAGAGATTGAAATGAGCACAGATAAAGTTCCTTAAGCCAAATATGGAATAGACAAGAGCTACTCCTTGCTCAACGAAATGGACTCAACACCCCATATTAAATGCCTAAGAGTGTACCTGACTAGGAAGTATCTTAAAACCTATGGATTGCTATGTCTCTGAAAGAGAATCAAGTGTGTGTACAGGGGCATAAACGCAGCAGTGATAGGATTGGAGAGGTTCGGTGAGCAAATGAAGACCCTTTGAAGTCATATTGCATGGTACCCATTCCACGGGTCTCAACTCTCCAGGTTTAAGGTATTCTTCCTTCAGCTAAAACATGCATGTGGAACCCAGAGTATGATCAACCGTGTGATCGGGAGACGTGTTCCAATATGTGTCAGTTTTCGTCCCCTGGTACTCGGGTGCAACATGCCAGACGCTTTACTAACACTCTCCCGACTTGGAGAGTCAGTGCCTTTAACCTCCTGTTTGGCCCAGTTTGCAATTTCTGCGGAAGATGAACAGGAATAGGGAGAACCAATGACAGACTAGCTGGAGGTGTCTGGACGGGCAAATTTAACTCTCATTTCCCACCAGGAAGAGGAATTAACCAAAGGCTCAGCGTGCCGTGCCGGAACCAGATTAGGGCCTGAAGCCATCCTGCGGTGTTGCGGCCAGCTCACGAGAAAGCGAGTTGAAGAAAGGAGCTCAGGGGCACTGTAATTCACAAACCTGCAGAGTTATAAATGACAGCTATCGTCCAAAAATATACTGAAGTAAGGCTGCCAAGAGGACTTGAAAGCGGGGCAGAATTGCAGGAAACCGATTTCAGGAGGTAGACTGGAATTGCATTTAAAGCATAGGAAAAGAGGCAGAACGTCCACAATGATGCACTTGGCCAAAAAGGGCGTATGCGTTTTTTCCTGAATATATTCAGGAAAAAACGCATACGCCCTTTTTGGCCAACCAAGCAAGCTTGCAAAGGAAATCTGCACTAAAATGAAGTCTCACTTCCCCCCGGTCAAAAGGGCCATCTGAAAAAAGTGTAAAATCCAGAAAGGCAGGACAGGCCATGGAGAACTGGGAGCCTTGTTATGCTGATGGGCGGGATGTCAATTGCCAACAGCCACTCGGGAGAAGTGTATGGTGTTTCCTGAAACATCTAAAAAACAAAGCAACAGAGCCTAGGGCACTTCCACTTATGGTCCTATAGCTTAGGGAAATTAAAATCAAAAGACACAGCCACCCCAAAGGTTGGGACGGCTCTGTTTACAAGAACCTGGTTTACGGTACAAGTTCAACATCGCAGAAAGTGAACAATGGATAAAGAAGTTGTGGTACTTACGTACAATGCAATATCACTCAGCAATGAAATCTATGTCATCAGGCCCGTAGCAGCATAATGAGTGGATTCAGGTACGATGATTCTAACTGAAATAAGTCACACAGAAAAAGAAACATCATAAGATATCACTAATACACGGAATGTAACCTTGGCTACACAGGAACTGAATTACAAAACAGAACAGGGTCTCAAATTTAGAAACCCAACTTATGCTTGCTTAAGGGGAAAGGTGAGTTGGGGTGCTGCATAAAACCAGAGATTGAAATGAGCACAGATAAAGTTCCTTAAGCCAAATATGGAATAGACAAGAGCTACTCCTTGCTCAACGAAATGGACTCAACACCCCATATTAAATGCCTAAGAGTGTACCTGACTAGGAAGTATCTTAAAACCTATGGATTGCTATGTCTCTGAAAGAGAATCAAGTGTGTGTACAGGGGCATAAACGCAGCAGTGATAGGATTGGAGAGGTTCGGTGAGCAAATGAAGACCCTTTGAAGTCATATTGCATGGTACCCATTCCACGGGTCTCAACTCTCCAGGTTTAAGGTATTCTTCCTTCAGCTAAAACATGCATGTGGAACCCAGAGTATGATCAACCGTGTGATCGGGAGACGTGTTCCAATATGTCTCAGTTTTCGTCCCCTGGTACTCGGGTGCAACATGCCAGACGCTTTACTAACACTCTCCCGACTTGGAGAGTCAGTGCCTTTAACCTCCTGTTTGGCCCAGTTTGCAATTTCTGCGGAAGATGAACAGGAATAGGGAGAACCAATGACAGACTAGCTGGAGGTGTCTGGACGGGCAAATTTAACTCTCATTTCCCACCAGGAAGAGGAATTAACCAAAGGCTCAGCGTGCCGTGCCGGAACCAGATTAGGGCCTGAAGCCATCCTGCGGTGTTGCGGCCAGCTCACGAGAAAGCGAGTTGAAGAAAGGAGCTCAGGGGCACTGTAATTCACAAACCTGCAGAGTTATAAATGACAGCTATCGTCCAAAAATATACTGAAGTAAGGCTGCCAAGAGGACTTGAAAGCGGGGCAGAATTGCAGGAAACCGATTTCAGGAGGTAGACTGGAATTGCATTGAAAGCATAGGAAAAGAGGCAGAACGTCCACAATGATGCACTTGGCCAAAAAGGGCGTATGCGTTTTTTCCTGAATATATTCAGGAAAAAACGCATACGCCCTTTTTGGCCAACCAAGCAAGCTTGCAAAGGAAATCTGCACTACAATGAAGTCTCACTTCCCCCCGGTCAAAAGGGCCATCTGAAAAAAGTGTAAAATCCAGAAAGGCAGGACAGGCCATGGAGAACTGGGAGCCTTGTTATGCTGATGGGCGGGATGTAAATTGCCAACAGCCACTCGGGAGAAGTGTATGGTGTTTCCTGAAACATCTAAAAAACAAAGCAACAGAGCCTAGGGCACTTCCACTTATGGTAATATAGCTTAGGGAAATTAAAATCAAAAGACACAGCCACCCCAAAGGTTGGGACAGCTCTGTTTACAAGAACCTGGTTTATGGTACAAGTTCAATATCGCAGAAAGTGAAAAATGGATAAAGAAGTTGTGGTACTTACGTACAATGCAGTATCACTCAGCAATGAAATCTATGTCATCAGGCCCGTAGCAGCATAATGAGTGGATTCAGGTACGATGATTCTAACTGAAATAAGTCACACAGGAAAAGAAACATCATAAGATATCACTAATACACGGAATGTAACCTTGGCTACACAGGAACTGAATTACAAAACAGAACAGGGTCTCAAATTTAGAAAACCAACTTATGCTTGCTTAAGGGGAAAGGTGAGTTGGGGTGCTGCATAAAACCAGAGATTGAAATGAGCACAGATAAATTCCTTAAGCCAAATATGGAATAGACAAGAGCTACTCCTTGCTCAACGAAATGGACTCAACACCCCATATTAAATGCCTAAGAGTGTACCTGACTAGGAAGTATCTTAAAACCTATGGATTGCTATGTCTCTGAAAGAGAATCAAGTGTGTGTACAGGGGCATAAACGCAGCAGTGATAGGATTGGAGAGGTTCGGTGAGCAAATGAAGACCCTTTGAAGTCATATTGCATGGTACCCATTCCACGGGTCTCAACTCTCCAGGTTTAAGGTATTCTTCCTTCAGCTAAAACATGCATGTGGAACCCAGAGTATGATCAACCGTGTGATCGGGAGACGTGTTCCAATATGTCTCAGTTTTCGTCCCCTGGTACTCGGGTGCAACATGCCAGACGCTTTACTAACACTCTCCCGACTTGGAGAGTCAGTGCCTTTAACCTCCTGTTTGGCCCAGTTTGCAATTTCTGCGGAAGATGAACAGGAATAGGGAGAACCAATGACAGACTAGCTGGAGGTGTCTGGACGGGCAAATTTAACTCTCATTTCCCACCAGGAAGAGGAATTAACCAAAGGCTCAGCGTGCCGTGCCGGAACCAGATTAGGGCCTGAAGCCATCCTGCGGTGTTGCGGCCAGCTCACGAGAAAGCGAGTTGAAGAAAGGAGCTCAGGGGCACTGTAATTCACAAACCTGCAGAGTTATAAATGACAGCTATCGTCCAAAAATATACTGAAGTAAGGCTGCCAAGAGGACTTGAAAGCGGGGCAGAATTGCAGGAAACCGATTTCAGGAGGTAGACTGGAATTGCATTGAAAGCATAGGAAAAGAGGCAGAACGTCCACAATGATGCACTTGGCCAAAAAGGGCGTATGCGTTTTTTCCTGAATATATTCAGGAAAAAACGCATACGCCCTTTTTGGCCAACCAAGCAAGCTTGCAAAGGAAATCTGCACTACAATGAAGTCTCACTTCCCCCCGGTCAAAAGGGCCATCTGAAAAAAGTGTAAAATCCAGAAAGGCAGGACAGGCCATGGAGAACTGGGAGCCTTGTTATGCTGATGGGCGGGATGTAAATTGCCAACAGCCACTCGGGAGAAGTGTATGGTGTTTCCTGAAACATCTAAAAAACAAAGCAACAGAGCCTAGGGCACTTCCACTTATGGTCCTATAGCTTAGGGAAATTAAAATCAAAAGACACAGCCACCCCAAAGGTTGGGACGGCTCTGTTTACAAGAACCTGGTTTACGGTACAAGTTCAATATCGCAGAAAGTGAACAATGGATAAAGAAGTTGTGGTACTTACGTACAATGCAATATCACTCAGCAATGAAATCTATGTCATCAGGCCCGTAGCAGCATAATGAGTGGATTCAGGTACGATGATTCTAACTGAAATAAGTCACACAGAAAAAGAAACATCATAAGATATCACTAATACACGGAATGTAACCTTGGCTACACAGGAACTGAATTACAAAACAGAACAGGGTCTCAAATTTAGAAACCCAACTTATGCTTGCTTAAGGGGAAAGGTGAGTTGGGGTGCTGCATAAAACCAGAGATTGAAATGAGCACAGATAAAGTTCCTTAAGCCAAATATGGAATAGACAAGAGCTACTCCTTGCTCAACGAAATGGACTCAACACCCCATATTAAATGCCTAAGAGTGTACCTGACTAGGAAGTATCTTAAAACCTATGGATTGCTATGTCTCTGAAAGAGAATCAAGTGTGTGTACAGGGGCATAAACGCAGCAGTGATAGGATTGGAGAGGTTCGGTGAGCAAATGAAGACCCTTTGAAGTCATATTGCATGGTACCCATTCCACGGGTCTCAACTCTCCAGGTTTAAGGTATTCTTCCTTCAGCTAAAACATGCATGTGGAACCCAGAGTATGATCAACCGTGTGATCGGGAGACGTGTTCCAATATGTCTCAGTTTTCGTCCCCTGGTACTCGGGTGCAACATGCCAGACGCTTTACTAACACTCTCCCGACTTGGAGAGTCAGTGCCTTTAACCTCCTGTTTGGCCCAGTTTGCAATTTCTGCGGAAGATGAACAGGAATAGGGAGAACCAATGACAGACTAGCTGGAGGTGTCTGGACGGGCAAATTTAACTCTCATTTCCCACCAGGAAGAGGAATTAACCAAAGGCTCAGTGTGCCGTGCCGGAACCAGATTAGGGCCTGAAGCCATCCTGCGGTGTTGCGGCCAGCTCACGAGAAAGCGAGTTGAAGAAAGGAGCTCAGGGGCACTGTAATTCACAAACCTGCAGAGTTATAAATGACAGCTATCGTCCAAAAATATACTGAAGTAAGGCTGCCAAGAGGACTTGAAAGCGGGGCAGAATTGCAGGAAACCGATTTCAGGAGGTAGACTGGAATTGCATTGAAAGCATAGGAAAAGAGGCAGAACGTCCACAATGATGCACTTGGCCAAAAAGGGCGTATGCGTTTTTTCCTGAATATATTCAGGAAAAAACGCATACGCCCTTTTTGGCCAACCAAGCAAGCTTGCAAAGGAAATCTGCACTACAATGAAGTCTCACTTCCCCCCGGTCAAAAGGGCCATCTGAAAAAAGTGTAAAATCCAGAAAGGCAGGACAGGCCATGGAGAACTGGGAGCCTTGTTATGCTGATGGGCGGGATGTCAATTGCCAACAGCCACTCGGGAGAAGTGTATGGTGTTTCCTGAAACATCTAAAAAACAAAGCAACAGAGCCTAGGGCACTTCCACTTATGGTCCTATAGCTTAGGGAAATTAAAATCAAAAAGACACAGCCACCCCAAAGGTTGGGACGGCTCTGTTTACAAGAACCTGGTTTACGGTACAAGTTCAATATCGCAGAAAGTGAAAAATGGATAAAGAAGTTGTGGTACTTACGTACAATGCAGTATCACTCAGCAATGAAATCTATGTCATCAGGCCCGTAGCAGCATAATGAGTGGATTCAGGTACGATGATTCTAACTGAAATAAGTCACACAGGAAAAGAAACATCATAAGATATCACTAATACACGGAATGTAACCTTGGCTACACAGGAACTGAATTACAAAACAGAACAGGGTCTCAAATTTAGAAACCCAACTTATGCTTGCTTAAGGGGAAAGGTGAGTTGGGGTGCTGCATAAAACCAGAGATTGAAATGAGCACAGATAAAGTTCCTTAAGCCAAATATGGAATAGACAAGAGCTACTCCTTGCTCAACGAAATGGACTCAACACCCCATATTAAATGCCTAAGAGTGTACCTGACTAGGAAGTATCTTAAAACCTATGGATTGCTATGTCTCTGAAAGAGAATCAAGTGTGTGTACAGGGGCATAAACGCAGCAGTGATAGGATTGGAGAGGTTCGGTGAGCAAATGAAGACCCTTTGAAGTCATATTGCATGGTACCCATTCCACGGGTCTCAACTCTCCAGGTTTAAGGTATTCTTCCTTCAGCTAAAACATGCATGTGGAACCCAGAGTATGATCAACCGTGTGATCGGGAGACGTGTTCCAATATGTGTCAGTTTTCGTCCCCTGGTACTCGGGTGCAACATTCCAGACGCTTTACTAACACTCTCCCGACTTGGAGAGTCAGTGCCTTTAACCTCCTGTTTGGCCCAGTTTGCAATTTCTGCGGAAGATGAACAGGAATAGGGAGAACCAATGACAGACTAGCTGGAGGTGTCTGGACGGGCAAATTTAACTCTCATTTCCCACCAGGAAGAGGAATTAACCAAAGGCTCAGCGTGCCGTGCCGGAACCAGATTAGGGCCTGAAGCCATCCTGCGGTGTTGCGGCCAGCTCACGAGAAAGCGAGTTGAAGAAAGGAGCTCAGGGGCACTGTAATTCACAAACCTGCAGAGTTATAAATGACAGCTATCGTCCAAAAATATACTGAAGTAAGGCTGCCAAGAGGACTTGAAAGCGGGGCAGAATTGCAGGAAACCGATTTCAGGAGGTAGACTGGAATTGCATTGAAAGCATAGGAAAAGAGGCAGAACGTCCACAATGATGCACTTGGCCAAAAAGGGCGTATGCGTTTTTTCCTGAATATATTCAGGAAAAAACGCATACGCCCTTTTTGGCCAACCAAGCAAGCTTGCAAAGGAAATCTGCACTACAATGAAGTCTCACTTCCCCCCGGTCAAAAGGGCCATCTGAAAAAAGTGTAAAATCCAGAAAGGCAGGACAGGCCATGGAGAACTGGGAGCCTTGTTATGCTGATGGGCGGGATGTAAATTGCCAACAGCCACTCGGGAGAAGTGTATGGTGTTTCCTGAAACATCTAAAAAACAAAGCAACAGAGCCTAGGGCACTTCCACTTATGGTCCTATAGCTTAGGGAAATTAAAATCAAAAGACACAGCCACCCCAAAGGTTGGGACGGCTCTGTTTACAAGAACCTGGTTTACGGT